>NW_016840070.1:0-1101 GCF_001698545.2 Rhinopithecus bieti
CCCTCAATGAGCTCCCAAATATCACTTTGCAGAATCCACAACAACAGTGTTAGCAACCTGTTCCTAGAAGGGAAAACTTCTCTCTGGTTATCAAGTGAGGATATTTTCTTTTTCACCATGGGCCCCTATGGGCTCCCAAGTATCACGTTGCAGAATACACGACAACAGTGTCAGCAAATTGTTCCAAAAAGCGAAGGGTGGAATGCTGTGTGATGCAGTCACACATCAGAAAGCAATCTCTCAGAAAGGTTCTCAGTATTTCTTATGTGAGGATAATTCCTTTTTCACAATTGGCCCCTATGGGCGCCCAAATATCACTTTGCAGGATCCACGAAAAGAGTGTTAGCAAACTGCATCCTCAGGTCTAAGTTCTCACCATAGAGCTCAAAGAGCTCCCAAATACCACTATGCAGAATCCACGACAACAGTGTTAGCAAACTGTTCCTAGAAGGGAATGGTGGAACTCTGCGTGATGAAGTCACACATCAGAAAGCAATCTCTCAGAAAGCTATTCTCTAGATATTATCCGAGGATATTTTCTTTTTCACCATGGGTCCCTATGGGCCCCCAAATATCACTTTGTAGATTTCACGAAAAGAGTGTTAGTAAAGTGCTTCCTGAGGTCTAGGTTGTAACCCTGTGAGGTGAAGTCACAGATCAGAAAGAAGTGTCTCAAAATCTTCTTTCACGTTTTGAACTGATGATATTTCCTTTATCACCCTAAGCCTCAATACGATCCAAAGAAGCCCTTCTCAGGTTCCTCAGAAACAGTGTTAATGGACTGCTCCACGAAACATAAGTGTAACTCTGTGAGATGAATTCACACATCACAAGAAGTTTCTAAGAAACCTTCTTTCTAGTTTTGATCTGAAGGTATTTCCTTTGTCACCGTAAGCTTCATTGTGCTAAGAAGTATCTAATTGCAGATATCTAGAAAACTGTGTTAGCAAACTGATCACTGAAGAGAAACGTGTAACTCTGTGAGTTGCATTCACACATGGCAATGCAGTTTCTCAGAGGACTTCTCTCCAGTTTTGATGGGAGGATATTTCCTTTTACGCCATAGCCCTCAAAGAGCTGCCAAATATCACTTTGCAGAAT
>NW_016840071.1:0-660 GCF_001698545.2 Rhinopithecus bieti
AGAAGTCAGGTTTCCTTGTCTACAGTTCCTCTCACTGGACCAAATCCCCCTTAGAGCAATGCAGAAACAGCATTCTAGAAGGAATTTAGATTTATTTCTAAACTCGATCTGGTTCCATTGTGAGTATAAAAACCTGATTTGCAATCGGAGCCTGGAGTGTCACCCACTGCCTGCGTGGATGATTTTGTTACCAGCTGCTGAAACACTTCAATGGGAAGACATGGAATTCCTGCAGGAAATGACTCCAGGCAGCTCTGAATAAGTAAGGAAATTAAATGACTAACTTCAATGTTTCCTGGTTTTTGTCTATCTTAATTAACAATTTATTTTGGTAAAGGAAAAACTGAATAACTTTTAATAGTCAACACGTAAAACCTAATATTCGTTTATAATAAAACATGACTTCCATGTCTACTTTTATTTTCAAAACACCCAGGTTTTAAATAATTTTCTCCTTCGGTAATTGTATTTATTAAAGAGTTTCTCTTTAAAAACACAATGACAGCATATATATGTGGGAAATATCAATTTCCTTCTCATAGTTCCCAAAGGCACACTTATGAAAAATGTGTTGATTATTAACAGAGCTAATATTTTTGTAGTAATGTTATTACTGAACGTCTATAAGAATTGGAGTTTGGGGTTGACAGAGGTGCTGCA
>NW_016840072.1:0-3997 GCF_001698545.2 Rhinopithecus bieti
GCAATAAACATATGTGTGTTTGAGTCTTTATAGCAGCATGATTTATAATCCTTTGGGTATATAGCCAGAAATGGGAAGGAAGGGTCAAATGGTATTTCTAGTTCTAGATCCTTGAGGAATTGCCACACTGTTTTCCACAATGGTTGAACTAGTTTACAGTCCCACCAACAGTGTAAAAGTGTTCCTATTTCTCCACATCCTCTCCAGCACCTGTTGTTTCCTGACTTTTAATGATTGCCATTCTAACTGGTGTGAGATGGTGTCTCATTGTGGTTTTGATTTGCATGTCTCTGATGGCAAGTGATGATGAGCATTTTTTTCATGTGTCTGTTGGCTGCGTAAATGTCTTCTTTTGAGAAGTGTCTGTTCATATCCTTTGCCCACTTTTTGATGGGGTTGCACAAACCTAAATTTTGTAAAATACCATTTTAGTCTGAAAAGTCAATAGAGATGAAACATGTTGATCTTTGACTACGTCGAAGGGATACATGTAACCTAGTCCTTGTTGGATGGTGTAATATCTTGACAAGGCTATCTTTTCCAGAACTTCCTGCCCTTCTCAGTCACTTAAAGTTCCCTGTGTATGGATATCACTTACCATACCCCAGACTTTCAGCGGCTGGAAGGTTTGAAAAATACTGAAAATTTTCTCTTCTAGATCTCATGAGCGAGAAGCTGAGAAATTATAAAAATTTGGATTTGGATTCAGCTACAAACCAAACAATATGCTAAACATTTTTTCACATCATTCTCACCACAACCATACAAATTAAAAATTGCTGCTCCTGCAAATAAAGACACTGAGCCTTGAAAGATCAGATGATTTGCTCAAGGAGACAAAGCTACTGAGCAGCGAGTCTGGACTCACTCCTTTGGGCAGAAAGATGCAAGATGTAAAACCAGAGGCAGCCCCTCCGGACTGCTGAGCTTCCAGACAGAGTAGGGAGAATCCCAAAAGCCTCAATGACCCACGCCTTTTCCTATGGACTGTGAAGGCAAGTGAGCAGAGTGTTCTGCAACTTCTGCCCCTTGCTCGGTCTGTCCCTGCTCAACCCTACCCTGTCCTGTTGCCCTTTGTTGTTTTATATAGTGCATATAAAAACGCTCGTAAAGAGTTCTTGCCCTTATTGTACACTGCACCACGTGGCCCATCACATCTACAGCCCTGTGTGATAGGTGGCTCATCTTGCTGCACCCTAGAAAAGGCATTTTGGTGTCCAATACTCTCTGGTACCAGGAGGCCGTCCCTCATCCTGGAGTTCGCGAAAATTGCAAGCTGCGCCATCGTTCCATCAGTCTCGACCTTTTCTAGGGCATTTGTGATAAGGTAGAGGGACTCAAGAGTAGCTTTCTCTGGGTGATATACTTTTATTTTTATTTTATTCCCTGAAAAGGTACCCTTGACTCACCCAAAGGTCACACTGACGGGAGCTCAAAGAAAAGCTCAGAATTTAGCTCCCTTGTATTGTACTTTTTCACTATACACAGTGAAATTTTAACTAAGTAGCGTCTCACTTTGGTTATTGTAAAATAAACACTCCCAACTCCAGTCCCCGACCCCACATCCCACCACCAACAAGGCGGAGAGCTGTGGCTTGTGGGTGGATGTGCCAGTCACCTCTAAAGAAGTGCTGCGATTCTACCCTCTCCCACTTCCTCCTGGCCACTGTTTCCTGAGCCCTTTCAGGTCCAACCAGCAGGGTAAAGCCCAGGATGGTGGGAAGAGTCCCGGCTGGCGATTAAACTGGGCATGCTCAGTGGCAGAGCAGGTTTAGGCCCGGTCTGGGAAACCCGGGAGCTGAGGTGCTCGCGCCGCCGCTCTGAGCCCGAGTGCGCGCCTCTTAGGGGCCGCGACCGAGGCTGGAAAACGCGGCTGCTCCGCTCGCCTGCCCTGCTGAATTCGGCGCTGCCCGCCCACTGCAGCCTGTGCTGCAGCTGCCGGCCACCGGAGGGGGCGAACAAACGTCAACCTGTTGTTTGTCCCGTCACCGTTTATCAACTCAGCACCACAAGGAAGTGCGGCACCCACACGCGCTCGGAAAGTTCAGCATGCAGGAAGTTTGGGGAGAGCTCGGCGATTAGCACAGCGGCCCGGGCCAGCGCTGGGCGAGCGCAGGCGGCGAGAGCGCAAGGCGGCGCGGCGTCGGTCCCGGGAGCGGAACCCGGCTTTTTCTTGGAGCGACGCTGTCTCTAGTCGCTGATCCCAAATGCACCGGCTCATCTTTGTCTACACTCTAGTCTGCGCAAACTTTTGCAGCTGTCGGGACACTTCTGCAACTCCGCAGAGCGCATCCATCAAAGCTTTGCGCAACGCCAACCTCAGAAGAGATGGTAAGAGACTCACTTTGTTTTTTAACTTAAAAAAATCATGTTTGCTATTGTTATGGTTCTTTCTATGTTTTTCCCCTTTCTTTTTGAGTCTTTACTGTGAACTCGTGCTGAATGCATTGTTTGGGGAGGGACGTCTCCTGCTTGTCTCCAGTCCTGAGAGAGCTCCATTTCCGGAATGGGACTGAGAGGTGTGGGACTCCTGCTGATGGGGATAGGTATAAGCCAGGTGGCTCGTTTGCTGCACCCTAGAGAAGTCTTTTTGGTGTCCAAGCCCCTGGTACCAGGATGCGGTGCCTCATCCTGGAGTTGGCGAAAGTTGCAAGCTGCGCCGCCCTTTGGTCAGACTCAACCTTTCTTAGGCAATTTTGATAGGTGGAAGGACTCAAGAGTAGCTTTCCCTGGGTGATATACCTTTATTTTAATTTAATTATTTTATTTATTTTTACGAGGGAGAGGAGAAATCATGCGTTTCAGTCCAGCAGTTATATCTGTAGCAGTGACAATTTATCTGTATTTATTTTCAGGAAATGGCAACGTGCAGCTTATTGTCCTTTAGGTCCCCTAAGTGACTTTCCTGTTGAAGTTCACCCTGACTCAGAAGCTTAGAGTGTAGGAGACGAAGGCTTCTGAGGTTTCATCTGGACCACAGGGGCACCAGGCTTCTACTGCTAGTTTCCTTGCGGAGGCGGCTTCCAACTATCTGCAAGGAGCACAGCTCCCGAAACAGCTGTCCTAAGCAAGGTCCCAAGCCAGCTTGTTTGTTTTCCTTTACTCTAGAGGACACCTGGGTCACTGGTTCCAGGGACCCTAAGCTGAGTTTATTTACTTTCTGGGGCCTCCACCTAAATCAGAAGTTGATTTATCCTTCAAGTCCTAACTGTAGCTGATGTTCTCAGTAAATTTGAGCTGTTCTGCCATGTACCTGAACTGACCCATAGGCTTTTGGATTTTGTTTTTTCCTACATCAGTATCTGTCTCTCCTGCTTGCTTAAAGTACTAGCACATCTCCCAAGGCGACCACCAAGCAATTGTTGATGGCTTCACAGTTTCAGCTGACAGTATTTGACTGTCTTGGCAAATTCGTATTAGCCATCATATCAGTTTCTTTCTTGGTATCTCCTTAATTTGGAATTTACTAAATGACTTTTGGACTTTGCAGGGAAACCAAAATTTCATTATGTTATCTGATGATGTGTAGACTGCGGATATCAGTGTAATGGTCACCTGAAGTGGTGTAGATTGATAGCAGGGAAAGCCACAGAGTCATCTGACTTTTCATAGCATTTTATCTAAAAGATTCCAGCCATGAGTTTTGGTAACTCTCTGTCTTAGTTAAAAGCACGTAATTTTTTTTTTTTTTAACTACATTTAAGGATTAGGCCCAACACCAGATTTTTTTGGTTTTTTGTTTTTACTCTTTAATGTTTTCACCAGGGACAGATCTCCTTGTTTGTCTTGTAGGTTTGTTATTAGTTGCACTTTGTATGTCCTTTTAGCTACATAGAGTAAAATTCCATTTATAATTTGCATGACTTCATAGCCATAATTTTGTAATCTTCAGCCTCCCAAGTATCAGTTACAAGAAGTCAAGGACAGAAAATGAAAAGCATGTAACCATTGCCCATTAACCCAAGATTCTGACTAAAACCAAGTTATGTAGCTCAGC
>NW_016840073.1:0-4681 GCF_001698545.2 Rhinopithecus bieti
AATGTATTGCACACAGGGAGCAGCAATGTGAACGACTGCAGAACTTCTGATAAGAAATCACAGGGGCCAGGGCACAGTGGACTAACACTGTAAAGAGCTGGAGGGGGAAGAAAAGGAAAAAAAAAAGTGAACCTAAAATTCTAATATGAAAGACAGATATAAACAAATGGGAAAAAATATGACTTGGAGAAAACAGATGAAGATAAAAAAATTCCATCATGATAAGCCTTAGAAAGACAGGAGAAGACACCGTACTTGTGAAATAATGGTGCTATTAAAAATGGAAAAATTACAAAAAATGTTCTGTGAAATTAAAAAATATAATTATAGTGAAAGATAAAGAAAATTCCCCAGCATGTGAACTTAGATTTCAGATGGGAAAGATCTTTTTAGTATCCAGCACCAATGAAGCAGTTCATTATAAAATTTCACAGGACTGGGGACAAAGAGAATACATAAAAACTTCTAAAAAGAACAAACATAACACATAGACAGACTAAGAATCCTAAGGGCTTTGAATTTCTCAATGGTAACCCTGGAGGCTAGAAGACAGTGGATTAACACCTTCAAAATTCTGCAGGGAAATGATTTACAACCTAGAATCTCAAATCCTGCGAAAAGATTCCTTAAGAATGAGAGCAGAGTAAAGCAGTTTCAGACAATGTCTCAAAATTTACTTATCATTCACCCTTTCTCAGGAGCTCCTGGAAGAGGTGCTCCAACATGGAATCCACCAACAAGAAGATCTGATTTAAGAGGAAAATAAAGAAAGCTGTCTACGTGAGAAAGAAGGCAGATCACAGCTGACAACTGTGTACTCTGTGGGGAACAGCAACAGGCCAGGCAGGAGCAGGTCAGGAGACCCCAGCAGGTATGGCCTAGAGAAGAAGAAACTGATGTGTTGGAACATAACCAGAGGGGATTTAGACAACCAGGGTAAAGTTTGCTGCTGAATTATAATAGGTGTATAGAAAAATAAGCAATCAAAAAGATAATTTTAGTTTCGAAGAAAATAAAAACTGTACAACAATGAAAATTAAACAGCGCATGACATAGCTCAGCTGTAATTTCACATTTTCATAAGTCATAATAAATAACAAATATTAACCTAACTCCAAGTATTATGTGGCACACTGGGAAGATGAGAGGACAGGGAGTTGTATACATGATGGTATGAGGAGCAGTGAAAGAAGGCTAAACATTCATCTTCCACAGTGAGAACAGATAATACCTACAACTGAAAAAACCAAGATATTACAACTAATAGCATTATTTAGATACAGCTATAAACACCAAAAGAAATAGCATAAAGAGTTGAAAGTAAATGCTTCTGGGATATGAGAAACTGGGAGGAAGGTAGAGGGTGAATCAGCACATAATTTTCATAAGTGTAATAGAATGACAGGGCTTTTAAATCATGTGCATGTACAACTTTAATGAAAATAAAAACTACACGAAAAAGAGAAAGACAATGATAATATTAAGGCCAGAAGAACCCTGTAACTTGGGTGAAGAAGCCATAAACATGGAAAGAAGGGCTGGGTATGGTGGTGTATGCCTATAATTCAGCTACTCAGCAGGCTGAGATGGGAGAACCACTTGAGCCCAGGCGTTTGAGGCTGCAGTGATTGACCCACTGTACTTCATCATCTTAGGTGACAGAGCGAGACATTGTCTCAGAAAAAGAAAAAAAAATATATATATATACATACTTCCGAATATTTATATGGGTCTCACGATTAAGATGAGAGAGAAGTCTTTTAAAGCACATTAATTTAAGCTTAAGTTTAGGCCTAAAAAAGGATTTAAAGTTGTTTTAAGACAAAGATTTGACTACTATAAAATTTAGGACATCAAAAAATAAAATAAATGAAAACCCATACTCATAAATAAAATTAAAGAACAAAAACAATACATGGGAAAGTTTTTGCAACATGTTCTCAAGTAAACAAATAATTCTTATAAATTAATAAACAAAAGTCAAAGACCAAGAGAAAATGCAGGAAAAACATCAATCCACAAAAATGAAATATGAATAACTAATAAATATGAAAAAATACTCATTCTCATTAGTAATCACAATTACAAATTAAACAGATCATAATTTTGAATTACTGAATTAACAAAGATTAAGAAGTAAAAACAATATTGATCAGAATATGAAAAAAAGCATTCTCACACGATATTTCGGAAATGAATATAAATAAAACACTCTTAACTAGAGGGCATTTTGTAAATACTGAGTGTATCAAATGTTTTAAAAAATGTGCACTGACATTTATCCTAAAGAAATAACTGGAAACATTCATAACTACTTAAAAGGGATATTCATTTATAGAGTCCCTTAAAATGCTGAAAAAATGGAAATGTTTAAAATAGAATATCATGTAGATCATTAAAATTTTGTTGTAGAAAAATAAAGAAAACATTTTCATAATATATTAAATAAAAAATGACTTTCAAAGTACAATGTAGAACAGCACTGCAATTCAAACAATAAAGCTAAACATATTTATGTAGAAAGAACAGACTGAAAAGATAACCCGCAAGATGAATGGGGAATTGTGCAGGTGGTAGTGTTACATGTTTCCGCATTTTCAAGAGAAGCTATAATCTTAAGTAATTTGAACACAAAATGAGCAATAAATAATAAAGAGAAAATAGCATAAAAGAGAGCTAAAGACTTCTGTACTTACCAAAAGTCTGTTATATACACCATTACTCATTTTGGGGGGTTCTTTTTAAAAAATCTGCAAACTAATAGTTGTACATATTTTAAAGAGTAAGATAATATAAGAAGCAAGTGCTCTGGCAATGGGCTCCTAATCTACAGTGAATTCAAAGCTACAAAACTGCTTTACAAGTTTTGATTTATTCATGTAATACAAGTTTCAAGAATCCTTTACATAGAAATCTCTCCTATAGAGCTCTGATGAATTATTTTATTGTCCAATCAGACTTTGAAGAATTATTTATGTTATATTAAATGTCAGCATAGCCATAGTTTAATTTGTCATTTCTTTTAATCCTCTTGCTATAAAGTACATGTACAAGGGCAAACAGAATGTTAAAGAATAAGAACATCTGTTAAGACACCCAAGATTTGCTATGAAAACAAGATTTTCTTTAGACTTAGCAATGCCTAGGCTACCAGTTTCTATAACCTTGAAAGTCTTTTATCATTAAGAATGAATTTTTTAAAACTCATTTATCATCTTCAGATCCCTGATGTGTCACAATGACTGAAAATCTAAGGTAATACATGTGAGGTAACAAATGTAGTTCCCATACAGAATCCAAATAACCCACACAGCACCACAGACTTCTTATTTGTATGAGGAATGGAACTTAGATTCAAGGAATTATAAGAGTATGAACAAGAAAATAAATTGGGATGCCATAGCCAGTGCATCATAAAACCTTAGAGGGTTTACTGAGAAAGGACATAAAATATCCCCAAATTCCTTCTCTGTGAGTTGCCAGTTTATGCTCTTTTAGAAATTTGATATAGTGATGATTTCCAGGATATATTTCTTTCACCATTATTAAGCAACAAAAATGTAAATACATGATTTTCCTAGACCTTTCTAATGCTATTTGAATTGTTTCCTCCAACTAAAGTGAATATAAATAAATATGTGGAATTTTTTTTTAAGCAAAGCAGGGACTCTACATCATAGGTCATGAAATTTACTCTTGACAGTTAAACTTGGGTCCATTTGGTCATAAAATTTAACTCTGAATTTCAGTCAGTCTTTAAAAGGAGATTCCTTTTCTCCATTTTTGAATGTCTTCTTGTGTTTAAACAACATTTTTGAATGGATCAAAAAAAAAATATCAAAGAAAAGGAATTGTCCCAGTGTTGAATGCAGGGCTTTGACACAAGTCTCACCTTCTCTGGATGAGATAATCTTCCAGGATGTCGAGGCAACGCACCATCTGGGAGAAGATGAGTACCTTGTGGCCACCTGCAATCAGCTTAGGGAGTAGTTTATCAATCAGCACAAGCTTCCCTGCTGCCTGAATCATGGCCTGCAGCTGAAAGTCAGGGGCATCAGGGCTGTGGGTTTTTTGGAAATCTTCTAGAATTTTCTCCTCTGCTCCTGAAAAGGAATGGAACAAAACTATTCCCTGGTCAGAATATAAGGATAAAGGTTGTACTCTGCTTTACAGATCCTGGGAAAAATGAAGTGAATTCTTAGGTCCTAGACCAGCAGTCCAGTGAGGAGATGCTGGGTGCACGCTGGTCTGTCCCTTCAGCAGAGGGCTCTGAAGTGGCAGCAGGAGAGAACGTGGGTGCTCCACTCTCCTGGGAAGTCTCACCAAGTAGAGTGAGGATCTGAGATACCAAGTCCTAAGCTGACTCACCCAAGAAACCTTCCCAGACAAGAAGGACTTTCACACCTCTTGAAATCACAAAGACTATAAGATAATCCAAGCCACATTGTGATTTTAAAAAATCCTCCCAACATTTTCTCTAACTAGTTTGGTTAACTGTTAATTTGTCTGCAGAGAGTTTTAATGTCATTGCAGCATTTTCACTGATTCAGCTAAGTAACACATTTCCCTGTCCCCAAGTAGAAAGTGTGTGCCAGACTTTGAACAAATAAAGGGCAGCAAACTAGTGAGTGATATCTCTTTCCTGCCCAGCAGAGTACATGCTGTGAGGCAGCGTGTTGGC
>NW_016840074.1:0-1198 GCF_001698545.2 Rhinopithecus bieti
AAGCAAAGAACAAAATTTAATTTTACTTCTTTTAGTAACTTTATGTTTTATATTCAATCTAGTCATACTTATAATAATGCAGAATGCAAAGTGAAATCTGTTTTAGGCCTTGATAGCTTTATCGTGAATTATTACTTTTTGATTCTTTAGCTTCTGGTTTTAAGATTTCTAACTTAATATTTGACGTATTCTTAGATTATTTAACTAATTTATCTTACTCTTTGATATAACCTTGGTAGCTGTTTTGAATATTTTTGATAATAGAGTGTAAACAAATAAACGCTTTATTTAAGCTTGTTATTAAAATTAAATTTTCTGATCATATGAACAAGGGTCGCGGTGGCCCCGGCCTGTAATCCCAGCACTTTGGGAGGCCGAGACGGGCGGATCACGAGGTCAGGAGATCGAGACCATCCTGGCTAACACGGTGAAACCCCGTCTGTACTAAAAAAAAAAATACAAAAAACTAGCCGGGCGAGGTGGCGGGCGCCTGTAGTCCCAGCTACTCCGGAGGCTGAGGCAGGAGAATGGCGTGAACCCGGGAGGCGGAGCTTGCAGTGAGCTGAGATCCGGCCACTGCACTCCAGCCCAGGCGACAGGGCGAGACTCCGTCTCAAAAAAAAAAAAAAAAAAAGTTTAGTTGCTTTGAAAATATCATTTTGCAACACTAAAAAAAGTTGGAATATTTCTCTCTCCTTTTTAGTTGTTTTAATGCCCTGGACCTGTGTGCAAATAATTTATTTTATTTAGCTAGATGTGTTATTTTGTTTAATTACTAACCTTATAGAAGGTTATTTTATTTAGCTAGATTTTTTAAAATTACTAACCTTATAGAAATGTATTTCTTCTTTGTATTTGAATATGAAATGACACACCATCTTTATTTCCTAGCAGTTGATAAGGGATACTCCACTCTCATTTGAAGATTAAGAGGTTGCTAAATAAGAAAGTAGGAGGCTGGGAGCATGTGCCTGTAGTCCTATCTACGCTGCTTGGGAGTTTGAGGTGGGAAGATTACTTGAGCCCGGGAGTTTGGGGCTACAGTGCATGACCATGCTTGTGAATAGCACTCTGGCCTGGGCAAGATAGACCTTGTCTCTTTTAAAAAAGCAATTACAATGAGATTTTCAGAAAACACTTATTTGCATATGATGTTGCACATGTGAATCCAATGTTTCAAAGAGCAGCGTGAAGAGGT
>NW_016840075.1:0-662 GCF_001698545.2 Rhinopithecus bieti
GGAAATATCCTCAGAAAAAACAAGAAAGAAACTTTCTGTGAAACTGCTTTATGATGTGTGAATTCATCTCACAGAGTTACAAGGTTGTTTTCATTGAGCAGTTTGTTAACACTGTTTTCTTGGAATCTGCAATGGGATATTTCGGAGCGCATTGTAGCTTGTAGTGACAAAGGAAATATCCTCATATAAAAACTAGAAAGAAGCTTTCTGTGAAACCGTTTTTGGATGTGTTAAATCATCTCACAGAGTTACATGATTCTTTTCATGGATCAGTTTGCTAGCACTGTTTTTAGATAATCTGAGAAGGGATATTTTGGAAGACATTGAATCCTATGGTTACTTAGGAAATATCTTAGATAAAAAGTAACGAGAAGCTTTCTGAGAAAGTTCTTTGTGTTGTGTGAAATCATCTCACATAGTTACAACTTAGTTTTCATGGAGCAGTTTGCTAACACAGTTTTCGTGGAATCTGCAAAGGGATATTTGGGAGTGCATTGAGGCCTATAGTGAAAAAGGAAACATCCTCATAGGAAAACCGAAAAGAAGCTTTCTGAGAAACTGCTTTGTGATGTGTGAATTCATCTCACAGAGTTACACCATACTTTTCATTGAGCAGTTTGATAACACTGTTTTCGTGGAATCTGCAATAGGATATTTGGGAG
>NW_016840076.1:0-429 GCF_001698545.2 Rhinopithecus bieti
TGAGCTGAGATCCCCCCACTGCACTCCAGCCTGGGTAACAGAGTGAGACTTTATCTCAAAAAAAAAAAAAACATTAGCCGGGTATGATGGCATGTACCTGCAGTCGCAGCTACTCAGGAGGCTGAGGCATGAGAATTGCTTGAACCCAGGAGGTGGAGGTTGCAGTGAGCCAAGATCACGTCACTGCACTCTAGCCTGGGCAACAACAACAAAGCAAGACTCCGTCTTAAAAAAAAAAAACCTAGACTCTGTCTAAAGAAAGAAAAATCTAGACTCTGCCTAAAATATATATATGTGTGTATATATGTGTGTATGTGTGTGTGTGTGTGTGTGTATATATATATATATATATTCAGGAGACTGAATATCTAGAATATACAAGAAATCTAAACATCTCAACAGCAAAAAAAAAAAAAAAAAAAAAAAAAA
>NW_016840077.1:0-858 GCF_001698545.2 Rhinopithecus bieti
AAAGACGCCCTTCTCAGGTTCCTCAAAGACACTGATAATGGACTGCTCCACGAAACATAAGTGGAACTCTGTGAGATGAATTCACCCATCACGAAAAAGTGTCTAAGAAAGCATCCTTCTAGTTTTCATCTTAGGATATTTCCTTTGTCACTGTAAGCTTCATTGCGCTAAGAAGTATCCCATTGCAGATTTCCAGAAAACTGTGTTGGAAAACTGATGACTGAAGAGAAACCTGTAACTCTGTGAGTTGCATTCACACATCGCAATGCAGTTTCTCAGAAGGCTTCTTTCCAGTTTTGATCTGAGGATATTTCCTTTTTCACCATTGCCTCCATGAGCTCCCAAATATCACCCTGCAATGTCCACGACAACAGTGTTAGCAAATTGTTCCAAGAAGGGAAGGGTGGAACTCTGTGTGATGAAGTCACACATCAGAAAGCAATGTCTCAGATAGATTCTCTCTAGTTATTATCTGAGGATATTTCCTTTTTCACCACGGGACCCTACGGGCTCCCAAAGATCACTTTTCGGATTCCACGAAAAGAGTGTTAGCAAACTGCTTCCTGAGGACTAAGCTCCTACCCTGTGACGTGAATTCACAGATCACAAAGAAGTTTCTAAGAAAGCTTCTTTCACGTTCTTAACTGATGATATTTCCTTTCTCAGCGTAGGCCTCAATGCGATCCAAAGAAGCCCTTCTCAGGTTCCTCAAAGACAGTGTTAATGGACTGCTCCATGAAACATAAGTGGAACTCTTTGAGATGAATTCACACATGACCAAGAAGTCTCCAAGAAAGCCTCTTTCTAGTTTTCATCTGAGGATATTTCCTTTGTCACTGTAAGCCTCATTGCTCTGAG
>NW_016840078.1:0-485 GCF_001698545.2 Rhinopithecus bieti
AACATCCAGCATCGTTTTATGATTAAAACTCTCAGAAAATTGGCACACAAACCCACAGCCAACATAATACTGAATGAGAAAAGTTGAAAGCATTCACTCTCAGCAGGGGAACAACACAAGGATGACCGCTCTCACCACTTTTATTCAACAGAGTACTGAAAATCCTAGCCAAATCAATCAAACAAGGAAAATAAATAAAGGGCATCCAAAGCGGTAAAGAGGAGGTAAAACTGTCGCTGTGTGCTGATGATATAATCGTATACCTAGAAGACCCTAAAGACCCCTCCAAGTGACCAAGCAGAGAATCAAATCAAGAACTGAACCCCTTTTACGACAGCAGTTATAAAGAAATAATAACTAGGAATATATCTAAACAAGGAGGTGAAAGACCTCAAGAAAAGCTACAAAACACTGCTGAAAGAAATCATAGATGATGCAAAATATGAAAATGCACCCCTTGCTCATGGATGAATAGAATCATTGTT
>NW_016840079.1:0-1036 GCF_001698545.2 Rhinopithecus bieti
TAAGCTTCATTGCGCTAAGAAGTGTCCCATTGCAGATTTCCAGAAAACTTTGTTAGCAAACTGATCACTGAATAGAAACTTGTAACTGTGTGACTTGCATTTACACATGGCAAAGCAGTTTCTCAAAATGCTCCTTTCCAGTTTTGATCTGATGATATTTCCTTTTTAACCATAGCCCTCAATGAGCTCCCAAATATCACTTTGCAGAATCCACGACAACAGGGTTAGCAATCTGTTCCATGAAGGGAATGGTGGAACTCTGTGTGATGAAGTCACACATCAGAAAGCAATCTCTCAGAAAGCTTCTCTGTAGTTATTATCTGAGGGCATCTCCTTTTTCACAATGGGCCCCTATGGGCTCCCAAATATCACTTTGCAGATTCCACAAAAAGATGTTTGCAAACTGCTTCCTGAGTTCTAAGGTGTAACTCTGTCAGATGAATTCACAGATCAGAAAGAAGTTTCTCAGAATGCTTCTATCACCTTGTGAACTGATGATATTTCCTTTACTGGCGTAGGTCTCAATGCGATCCAAAGTAGCCCTTCTCAGGTTCCTCCAAGACAGTGTTAATGGACTATTCCAAGCAACATAATGGTAACTCTGTGAGATGAATTCACACATCACCGAGAAGTTTCTAAGAAAGATAATTTCTAGTTTACATCTGAGGATATTTCCTTTCTCATCGTAAGCTTCATTGCACTAAGAAGTATCCCATTGCAGATTTCCAGAAAACGTTGTTAGCAAACTGATCACTGAAGAGAAACGTGTAACTCTGTGAGTTGCATTCACACATGGCAAAGCAGTTTCTCAAAAGGCTTCTTTCCAGTTTGGATCTGAGGATATTTCCTTTTTCACCATAGCCCTCAATGAGCTCGCAGTTATCACTTTGCAGAATCCACGATAAGAGTGATAGCAAACTGTTCCGAGAAAATAAGGGTGGAACTCTTTGAGAGGAAGTAACACATCAGAAAGCAATCTCAAGGAAAGCTTCTCACTAGTTATTATGTGAGGATAATTCCTTTTCACAATGGGACC
>NW_016840080.1:0-3605 GCF_001698545.2 Rhinopithecus bieti
TCCCTCCCTCCCTTCCTTCCTTCCTTCCTTCCTTCCTTCCTTCCTTCCTTCCTTCCTTCCTTCCTTCCTTCCTCTTTTTTTGAGACAGGATTTCACTCTATCGCCCAGGCTGGAGTGCAGTGGTGTGATCATGGCTCACTGCAACCTCAACCCCCAACACAAGTGATCCTCCCACTTCAATTTCCCAAGTAGCTGGGACTACAATCAAGTGACACCACACCTAGCCGATTAAAAAAAATTTTTTTTTTGTTGTAGAGACAGGGTTTCACTGTGCTGCCCAACGTGTTCTTGAACTCCTGGGCTTAAGCTACTCTCCCACAACTGCCTCCCAAAGTGCTGGGATTACAGAGGTGAGCACCGCACCTGGCCTGCAAGAACATAGCTTTTTCAGCAAGGGGTGCGTGTTGTTATTAGTATTTGCTCAATAAATACATGTTGGCTGACCGAAGGAAGACATGCATAAAGGAAAATCAAATGAATGACACATGTTCTGCCCTTTAGCGAGTAGGAAGAGTGTGCAAAATCTGGAAAGGATTTATTTGTGGGCATATTAGAAATATCCCAAACACACTGTGATGGATTAGGCTGCTGATACTTTTTAATCATACACATCTTTGGTACTTTTTCATCTGATTGAACTTCCTTTGAAAGAGATCATCTATTGAAAAATACATTATCAAAGCTAAGAGCCACATTTCAAAGATGAAACTCCCTCTTTCCCCCTGCTCCTAGAATTATCCTTTTTTTTCCCCTATTGGAAGTTAACTTTTAAAATTAATTTTATTATCATTAACTATCTTTAGGTACATTCAACTTGAAGAAGTTTTCTAATCAAAGCTAAAACTCATTGTCACATATTCCTGAAAAGAAATGTTCTCAACATACTAATTCAGGCATTCATTACATATTTTATTTTTGATGCAATTTAATCCTAGGAACTTACATAACCTACAATTAGCTACTCCAAGAACTGAAATAATATTTAAGCTACTGCAGCAGCAAATTTTTAATTCTTTAACCATTGTTACTATGCAAATACCAACTAAGCAAACTCTCTTAATTTTTTTATAAAAGTAACATACATGTGAATTTAAGTTTACTATTTGTGTGTGTGTACGTGTGTGCATATGTTCACACATATCTGTTTAACAGATATATCTATATGGAATTCTTAGATGTTAAAAGCATGAGAAGCATAATGTATTAGGAGTTCTAATCTAGAAATCCAAATTCATGGATTCGAAATAATATTATGTATATAACTGGAACTATTTGTAAAATACATACTTTGTGCTGAGTGCTTTGCAGACATACCTCAATAATCCTCCCAACAAGTGTGTGAAACAATTACTGTTATTCCATTTTGCTGATTAGGAAACTGAGGCACAAGGAAAATAAACGATGATAATGATGACAAACATGACGACCAAGGTTATTCAGCTTATACATGCCCGTCTAACTCTAATGCCCATGTTCTCACGCTGAAGCTTTGCCAAGATTCAGTCCTATTATTCCAGCGCTGTTAGTGTCTTAAGCAAGTCACTTGACGGCTACGATATGAATGGTGTTCTCTGGAATCATCTGGAGTACAGCTCTGGAATACAGCTGCTATTCTTCTATGGTCTTGAATGTCTTTATCTGTAAAATGGGGACATAATTGCTGCTCTGTTATCTCACAGATGATTTGCAGTAGAGTTTTCACACCAACTCAATAAAGGACATGAGTGTCAATGGCAGTACTATGGTTGCATTTTGAATACATAAGTGCAGCAATGACAGTGTTGCAGTTTGAATTACTATTTTTTATACAACTAATTGTAGCACAGCTATTATCAGACTCAGCTCCAAGGACACTTCCCTGACTACTGATTCCTTTCTTTCCTTCATATGACTGATGTACATTCATTTTTTCCATCCTAAGTTGCTTGCTTCTTTGAGTGCGGGTACTCTATATTTTTCACAATGCTAAGTGTTCCTGGAATCGTCCGTTCTAATGTACATCTAGTCATCTGTTTCCAGTCTGGGAATAGAGTGATCTCAAACTTTTCCTCGATTGTTTTATTTCATTATTAATTACTTAATAAAGGAATTAATGTACCTAATTCCTTTAATGACCAAGGTGACCAGCAATCAAGGAATGGCATCTAGGGGCCTTGTGTGTACTCCATGTTATGGCTGTGTTACTTCTCATCTTTTCAGATTTCTTGGCTATGTGCACATAGAACAATAACTCTTTTATTCATATACTTTTTCTGTTCCTGCTTTTAAAAGACATGATTAAAATTGTTATTAAATATATGACTTAATTATTTGCATTTCAATTGAACACAATTACAGGTAAGGGTTCACTTTTATGAATTAACATGTTTATTGACTTTGTATGTATTCACAATATATGGAAGTTTTCTCACTTTCAGAAGTCACATTACATACCACTGCATTGAAGAATTTAAGTTGATAAATGGGTTTTTTAGATCTACCCTAGAACGGTATTTGTTATGTAGCCTCTTTGGAGTAGAGGGAAAAGTTCAGCGTCTGAAATTTGTTTCCAGGCTTCCTGTTTGCCTCACGCACTGGGAAGGGTAGGGAGCTCCCAAACTGCATGCCTGGCTCAGTTCTAGAAAGGCGGGCAACCAGGTGCTTTTCTACCTGTGTCCAACTGCAGATGCTCTCAATCCAAGAGAATGAAGCACTCAAGCCACCTTGAAGTCATCACAATTTTACCTCTTGGAGGAGCCTCCACAGCTGAGATTTACACTTGACCTCGGACCAAGTTCTATGTCATGGCTCTCACACATGGACAGTGGTGGAATGTGCAGAAGCAACACCGTGGTGATGCTGCCAGTCGGCCTCTACTGCACAGATAGGATGGGAAAGGAATGCCTTGTGAAGGCCTGAATAGAAACAGGAATGGAAAGCAGAAACCATGGCTAGCATCCTCCATGTTTAGCTCAGCATTGACACTTGACCCTCAGACACTTTAATTAATGAGTTAGTAATAGTGTATAGCCATTTACTTATTATTATTTTGAGAAATCAAGACAGCCTCATTTTCAGTAGCATCCACTACTGAGTATCATTCATCTACTTAACAGGGACCTGACATGAGTCCACAATTCTTCATCTTGTGCAGGATAGAAGCGATCCAACACCAGGTTTCTACTTCACAGCCTCTTGTATTCTATGTTAGCCTCACTGGGGACTGGATAAGTTATCAGAAAGAATTTACTCATTTATAGTCTTATGGTCTTTTATCATATCCTCACAAACTATAAAGCAATAAAACACAACAAAATCATTCTAATCTTAGTTTAAATAATTTTAGAAGCAACAGGCTCCACTAGCCAACTATGTCTGAACACTCTGATAGAAGACAAAGTGTGATACCCTTATCTTCAATTTCTTTTGAAGCTTACTTTTTAGAAAATAAATGCATATTGAAATATAACTTGCTTCATACAGTCCATTGTATTTAGAACACCGAACTCAATGAATGTCTGTATAAATAAACTGCAGTAGAGACATACTTTGCATTCTAAATAATGAAACACTATGGACAGAAGTAACTGTAATGGAACACACATTTCTATAGTTAATATAAATTT
>NW_016840081.1:0-1018 GCF_001698545.2 Rhinopithecus bieti
TTCCAGCTTCCTGGGTCTGCAAGTCCAGCTGTGTGGCAACCTCCTTGTACCCAGAGGAGATTCCGGCCAGACATCCGTCCCCCTGTCCTGGCTAAGGAGCTGCTTCCTGTTGCCAGCATGGACTACTCTCGCCTCTGACTCCCCTCACTGCCACACTGTTTTGCTCCTGGACCTTTTTGCCTCCCTGCCCTTCCACTCTCTGACCCCCACAGGTCTGCTTCTCATTACTTGGGGGAGGAAAGAAACTCCTGATCATTGGCCAAAGGGATTTACCCCTGGAGAGGCCAAGTGTCTTCTAGGAAGGTAGAAGCTTGAGGCACAGCCTGTGCAGAGAGGCCGGGTCACCCCCAGATCCGAGGGGAAACTGCAGGTTAAGGGCTGACAACGATGCAGGATGCTCGATGCTGCCTCCCCGCTGTGCTCTGCTCGCCACCCCTCACTCCCCCATTTTGTGTAATAACGTTCCCTGCGTATTCCCGTGTGCTGACTGTCTTATACTCACTAAGGGGGCAGGGCTGACCAGGATGGAAAGGCTGGGTCAGTGGCCAGCACATTCTCACACCACAGAGCATACTGTGGCCTCTGGGTTCAGGCAGTCTGACCTGTCTCATGGCCTTTGCAGTGTAAAACTCCAGGACATAAGCTCTGTGATGGCCTAAGTCAGGGCACACACAATGGGTGGGGTTCAGGTTTCCTTTTCCAGAATGTCTTCGATATCCTACCCTCACCATGACTAGCCAAATATAAACTTCTGTGCCCTGACTGTGCACCCAGTGAGGGCAAGATCCACCTCAAGGGCATGGGTAGGTGGATGGATGAAGGGATATATTAGTGGATGAAGGGGCAGAGGAAGGGAGGGAGGAATATAGAGAGGGATGAGTGAGTGGATGGGTAGGAGGGTGGGTGGGAGGGTGGATGGATGGATAAATGAAGGGATAGGTAGGTGGTTGGATGGATGGATGGATGAATGAAAGGATGGATGCATGCATGGGTAGATGAATGGATGGATGAAAGGATG
>NW_016840082.1:0-1483 GCF_001698545.2 Rhinopithecus bieti
ATTTTTTTTTTTCTGATTTTATTTGTTTAAGCTCTTTACGGTAAATCCTGTATATTAGATGTTTTTCAGATGTGTAGTTGGGGAGTATGTTCCCTCATTCTATAGGCTGTGTGCTGACTCTGTGGTTGTTTCTTGTGCAGCAGCTCTTTTGAGTATTAGGTCCCACTGATCAGTAATTGCTTTTGTTGCCATTGCTTTTGGGGACTCGACATATAAATGCTTTGCCAAAGCCTCTGTCAAGAAGGGTATTTGCTAGATTCTCGTGCAGGATTTTTTCATTTCAGGTCTTGCATTTTTATGTGTTTATATATTTATTTAGAGACCGAGTCTCGCTCTGTCATACAGGCTGGAATGCAATGGAGCGATCTCGGCTCACTGCCCCCTTCCGGGTTCAAGTGATTCTTCTGCCTCAGTCTCCTGAGTAGCTGGGCGTACAGGCACATGCCACCATGCCCAGCTAACTATTGTTTTTTTTATTAGAGATGGGGTTTCACCATGTCAGCCAAGCTGGTCTTGAACTCCCGACTTCAAGTCATCTGTCCGCTTTGACTCCCAAAGTGCTTGGATTCCAGGCATGAGCCACAGCGCCCAGCCCAGGGTTTTGCCTTTCAATCTTTGATTCATTTTGAGTCGTTTTCTGTACATGGTGAAACATAGGGGCCCAGTGTTACTTCTTCTACATCTAGCTGACCACTTATCCCAGCACCACTTACTGATAGGGAGTCCTTTCTCTTATTTTTGTTGATTTTTTTCAAGTGTCAGATGGTTTCAGGTGTGCAGGTTTATATCTAGGTCTTCTAATCTGTTCCACTGTTCTATGGAACCGGATCCCCAGCTTTTCAGTGAAAATGCCAAGCGACTACATTGTCTATGGGTGTTTCCTTGTTTTAACGTATTTTAAATACCTTTAGCAGCCTACGTGCATGGATTTCTTTTCTAAAATACATGCGCACTCTATGTTTTCTTGTAGGAGTTTTGTGGTTTCAGAAATGAGGTTTAGGTCTTTAATGTATTTTGTATTGATTTTTGTGTTGCGTGACATAAGGCTCCTATTTCAGTGTTTTGTATGTGAATATTCAGTTTCCTTAAAATCATCTATGGAACATGTTCTCTTTTGCCCATTGCATCTTTTTGGTGTCCTTTTGAAAAATGTGTTCACTATATGTAAATTGGGGTTGAGTATTTGGTTTACTCATTCTGTCCACTTTTTTCGTTTATGCCAATAAAATACTGTTTGCATAATTATAAAAGTTTGTATTTTCATTCATGTTTTTAGCTTCTAATTTTGTATTTTTTTAACATAATTTCTATGTTTATTATAGACTAAAGGGTACAAAGGCAGATTAGTTACTGCCTTTGGTGTATTGCATGACACTGAGACTTGGAGTCCAAGCAACCTTATCATGCAGACAGTGGGTGGACCCACCAGGTAGGTCTTTAGCCCATATCTCGTCCCTTCTTCCTTTTTCATCTGATAGTCACT
>NW_016840083.1:0-1036 GCF_001698545.2 Rhinopithecus bieti
TGTCCTCCCCCCACCCCCCATCCCACAACACGCCCCAGTGAGGGATGTTCCCCTCCCTGTGTCCATGTGTTCTCATTGTTCAACTCCCACTTACGAGTGAGAACATGAGGTGTTTGGTTTTCTTTTCTTGTGTTATTTTGCTGAGAATGATGGTTTCCAGCTTCATCCATGTCCCTGCAAAGGACATGAACTCATCCTTTTTTATGGCTGCATAGTATTCCATGGTGTATGTGTGCCACATTTTCTTTATCCAGTCTATCATTGATGCACATTTAGATTGGTTCCAAGTATTTGCTATTGTGAACAGTGCTGCAATAAACATACGTGTGCATGTGTGCTTATTGTAGAATAATTTATAATCCTTTGAGTATATACTCAGTAATAAGACTGCTGGGTCAGATCTGATTCTAGATCCTTGAGGAATCGCCACACTGTCTTGCACAATGGATGAACTAATTTACACTCCCACCAACAGTGTAAAAGTGTTCCTATTTCTCCACATTCTGTCCGGCATCTGTTGTTTCCTTACTTTTTAAGGACCACCATTCTAACTGGCTTGAGATGGTATCTTATTGTGGTTTTGATGTGCATTTCTCTAATGACCAGTGATGATGAGCATTTTTTCATATGTTTGTTGCCTGCATAAATGTCTTTTTTGACAAGTGTCTGTTCATATCCTTTGCCCACTTTTTGATGGGGTTGTTTGTTTTTTTCTTGTATATTTGTTTAAGTGCTTCATAGATTCTGGATATTGGCCCTTTGTCAGAGGGATAGATCACAAAATTTTTCTCCCATTCTGTAGGTTGTCTGTTCACTCTGATGGTAGTTTCTTTTGCTGTGCAGAAGCTCTTTTGTTTAATTATATCCCATTTGTCTATTTTGGCTTTTGTTGCCATTGCTTTTGGTGTTTTAGTCATGAAGTCTTTGCCCATGCCTATGGTATTGCCTAGGTTTTCTTCTACAGTTTTTGTGGTTTTAGGTCTTACTAATTTAAGTCCTTAATCCATCTTGAGTTAATTTTTGTATAAGGTGTAAG
>NW_016840084.1:0-1035 GCF_001698545.2 Rhinopithecus bieti
CCTCAGCAATGGCAGGCGCCCTCCCCCAGCCTCGCTGCTGCCTGGAGGTTAGATTGCCGCAGGCTGCTGTGTTAACAATGAGGGAGGCTCCGTAGGCATGGGACCCTCCTGGCCAGGTGAGGGATATATTCTTCTGGTGTGCCCGTTGCTTAAAGCGCGGTTTTGGGGTGGGAGTTACCTGATTTTCCAGGTGTTGTGTGTCTCAGTTCCCCTGGCTGGGAAAACGGATTCCCTCCCCCCTTGCACTTCCCAGGTGAGGCGATGCCTCGCCCTGCTTCAGCTCTCACTGGTCAGGCTGCAGCAGCTGACCAGCACCGATTGTCCGGCACTCCCTAGTGAGATGTCCCCAGTACCTCAGTTGAAAATGCAGAAATCACCGGTCTTCTGTGTCGCTCGCGCTGGGAGTTGGAGACTGGAGCTGTTCCTATTCGGCCATCTTCTATTTCTGTGTTTTTAAGCCACCTACTCAGTGCCACTTTGTTATGGTAGCCCTAGTAAACTAATGTGCACAATGACAGTCATGGTTGGAAAGTGTGATAATATCCTTTACAATTTACTCCAAAACATTAGAAACTTGACATAATTTATAAATTAGAGGGAAACTTACTAGCATTAAGGAAACCAGTTCAGTGATAGGAATACCAATCATGGCTAAATGTGACAAATACTTATGTTTCATTCTGGAAATCTGACATTATAATTACAAGGGACCCCGATAAGAAATAAAACTAGGATTTTCTAAGAACTAATTTTAGATACAAAGATCATTCTCTAAGATGAGCTCAGATTTAAAAAGGTCAATTTAAAAGGACCAAAAGGGCATTTAATAAGCTACAGCAAACAAAATCACAGTGATAAATACTTTCAGAAAGGCTACAATTCAGATTGAAATGAATTAAGAAAAATTACCAGAAGGTGATGAAAATGTTTGGAGCAAAAAACAGTGAGAAAAAAAGAGATTATCTAGCTTCCAGCAGCAGAAGTCTTGCACAAGGGAAATACTCAGCATTTTTTCCTTTCTTTTTTTTTTTTTCA
>NW_016840085.1:0-485 GCF_001698545.2 Rhinopithecus bieti
CCCCATACAGCTCCTTTTCCCTCTGCCCCTCCCCACCCCCTCCCAGCTTCAGAGGCTCCTTCCTCAAATTCTTTCCCCTTGATGAAGTCATTCATTCCCCAAATACAAAGCAAAGGCACGGGGGGCTCAAGAGAAAATCCACAGTGACTCGTGTTTTAGATTCTCATAAGTTTGAGAAAAACCAAGCAAGAATCTTTGGCATCTGAATGTGGTCTGAAGCCATCTGAACACAATGCCTGGCACTGGCCCAGCGTGCATCATGGGTGTCTCGGACATCTTTGTAACTCTACACCAATTATTTTGAAACACACTAGCAGAATAGAACCATGTGAATAGCTACTTCTCAGTTAAAAGTAGGAAAAGACTCCAAAAGCTGCCCTCAAGGAAATCCTTCCCACGAGGAGTTTCTGCATCGGGCCTTTCAGGCACAGGCGCAGCCCCCGGGCCCGACTCCCTCATCCCTGCGTCATAAAGCACCAAAGACG
>NW_016840086.1:0-2564 GCF_001698545.2 Rhinopithecus bieti
AAATTTTGTATTTTAGTAGGGAGGGGGTATCACCATGTTGACCGGGCTAGTCTTGACTTCCTGACCTCAGGTGATCTGCCTGCCTCGGCCTCCCAAAGTGCTGGGATTACAGGCGTGAGCCACCGCAACCAGATTCTGACTAGGTGTTTCTAACTGACTCTCTCTCACTGCAGTACCTGACTTGGGGCATTTCAGTGTGTGAGTGCCAAGGTGTTTCCTGACAGGAGATACCCAGCTCAGAGGAAGGAAGGTGGCCCCTGAGCCCCATGGAGGAGGAAGGGGCTGCTGTCTTACAGTCCTGGAAAGGAAGGGCAGGCAGAGACTCTGCTATGGGGACCATGCATGGAGCAGTACTCACGACAGAAGTCTGGCCGCCTCCACTCGCTGAGCTGGGCCCCAGCGGCCTGACAAGCTGCCACGTAGGCGGCCACTGCAGGACAGAGGCCTCCAGGATGGCCCTGAACTTGGCAGGCGTCCAGCAAGCAGCCCTGGAAGTACTGTGCGGGTGGCACAAGGCCGTGGCAGGGCGCCAGCGGGCCGTCGGTGGCGGAGATCACGCCGCAGGCGTCCGGGCCGGCGAAGGACTCCTGCTGCTCTGGGGTGCACTGCGACGGGCATGGCCCAGACACACATTCTCCGCAGCCCGGGGCGCCGCCCACCTGCCATCCAGCAGGCTTCCGGTCCACAGCCTTCAGGTCGTCTGCGGGGTCCTGGTTGTAGTTCCCGCATAAGCCACAGAGAGCGCCCGCGTACGCCGCCGGCACGCGCAGGCGCACGAAGCTGTCCCCATCGAAAGTCAGCGAGAGCCCTGAGGTTGTGGTCACCACCACGTCGGCGCCGCTCAGATGTGCGTGCAGGAGCGAATCCAGATGGAAGGGCAGAGCCACGAACACGCCGTCCACCTGCGGGCGGGGGTTGGGGGAGCGGTAAGCAGAGCGAACACAGGTTTGAATCCTGGCCCCACCACCTACCTACTAGCTGTGGGACCCTGAGCATGTCACCTCCCCTCCGAAAATAATAATGAGCATCTACAGGCCGGGCCTGGTGGCGCAGCCTGCAATCCCAGTACTTTGGAAAGCCGAGATGGGAGGATGGCTTGAGGCCAGAAGTTCAGACCAGCTTGGGCAACATAGTGAGACCCCCATCTCTACAAAAAAAATGAAAAATTAGCCAGCGTGGTGGCGTGCGCCTTTAGTCCCGGCCACTTGGGAGGCAGGAGCCAAGGTGGGAGGATCGACTGAGCCCAGGAGTTCTAGGTTGCAGTGAGCTCTAATCCTGTCACTGCACTCCAGCCTGGGCAATGGAGTCAGGCTAAGAAAAAAAAGAAAGAAAAGCAAGAAAGAAAAACAGAAAAGAAAAACAAAGAGCCTCTGTAGGCACATGTCACTGACTCCTCATCCTTCTCTAAAGCAGCTACTTTTCTTACACCAGTTTTCGAAGGAATACAGTAGGCTCAGAGAGGAAGCAGCCCTGGTGCCAAGCCATCAGGCTCCTAGGCCTATCCTCTGACCCTTCCATCATGCCCCAGCTAAGCTGTGAAAGGTGCCCAAGGGAATGGTGAAGCCCTTACCATCTCAGGCAACCCCAAACTGGCACCCGCTCCTGTCTGGCCCACAGCCCTCCTCACCTGTAGCCGACGGGGCCAGCGAGCACTCAGCGTCAGGCTGTGGTTGTAGATTTGCAGGGTGACACTGCGGGTGTAACTGACAGCCTGGCTGCCCCGGTGCTCATTGGCTACAGTGACAGTGAAGTTTGCAGCCCCGGAGGGTGGTCCGTGGCAGGGTGCACTCAGCAGGTACTCGCAGTTGCCCTGGAAATCGAATCGGTGCCCATCCAGAGTGACGTAATGGGGGTCACCCCAGGCCTGGCACTCAGCTGTGCTGACGGGCTGGCAGCCGTGCTGGCCGGATGGCAGGAGGCCACACACTTCACCCAGCCCACAGCTGGCAGGTGTGCAGACCAGCGAGCCACCCCCAGGCCCGCAGCGACACCTGTGGGAGCAGGTGCCATCAGCCCAAAACTCACTGCCCGCCTCGTGGTAGGTGCCGTTGGCCCAGCAGCCGCAGCTGTTGTTTAGGGAAACACAGCGGTCAGCACTTAGCACGAAACCCGCGTCGCACTGGCAGCCCTCCACACAGGGACCCTCGCACGCGGCTGGGGTCGCCGGGGGCGCAGGGGACGGACAGCTGGCCGGGCAGGGTGGGCCACAGACCTCATAGTGGCTGTTATCTGGGCAGGTGATCTCTGTGGGCAGATGAAGGAGCAGGAAGGAGAGAAACAGAGAGAAGGGTGTTAGGGTGGGGTCACAGGACAGGGTGGGAGGACACAGAGAGCGACAATAGGGAGCAGACACAGAAAGGGGGAGACAAAGGACGAGACACAGAGAGACAGAGAACACACAGAAACAAATGGGAGAAAGCAAGAGACCAGGAGACCCAAGAAGAAACTGAGGGAGAGAGAATGAGAAACAGACAGAGACAAGCAAAGCGAGGCACAGAGACGAGCACCAAGAGACAGAGAGACAGACAGAGAGAAAAGCAAACAAAGAGACCCAGGAGGACCAG
>NW_016840087.1:0-483 GCF_001698545.2 Rhinopithecus bieti
AATAGATATAATCGATATAGGTATAAAATATAGACATAAGAGATATAGGTATAAAATATAAACATAATAGATATAATAGATATAGGTAAAAAATATAGACATAAGAGATATAATAGATATAGGTATAAAATTAGACATAACAAATATAATCGATACAGGTATAAAATATAGACATAATAGATATAGGTATAAAAAATCGACATAATAGATATAATAGATATCGGTGTAAAATATAGACATAATATATACGAAAGATATAGGTATCAAATATAGACATAATAGATACAATAGATATAGGTATAAAATATAGACATAATAGATATGATATATATAGGTATAAAATATAGACATAATAGATATGATAGATATAGGTATAAAATATAAACATAATAGTATAATAGATATAGGTATAAAATATAGACATGATATATATAATAGATATAGGTATAAAATATAGACATAACAGATGTAATACAGTTACAA
>NW_016840088.1:0-486 GCF_001698545.2 Rhinopithecus bieti
TAGTGAGACTGCATCTCTACAAAAAATTTAAAAATTAGCCAGGTGTGGTGGTGCACACCTGTAGTCCTAGCTACTCAGGGAACTAAGGTGGGAGAATCACGTGAGCCAGGAGTTCGATGCGGCAGTGAGCCATGAGCATGCTACTGCCCAGCCTGGGCAACAGAGTAAGACTGTCTCAAAAAAGAAAGAATGAGAGGGAATTTCTCCTTCGAACCTAGTCATTTACTTATTTTTGATGATTGAAAAATCTGCTCACAATATAACCCACATTATTTGAGTATTTATCTTGAGAGCTATCACTTTCAAAACTGTCTCATCCAAAACTTATATTTTTGAAAAAACTTTTGAAATATTCAAGTAGTATTTGTTCATCACAGAAAATATGTCAATTCCACCACACAAAATGAGAGTAGTGATCACGTCCTATTTTTTCCCCATATATACACACTTATCAACATTAAATTTATTTATAGGAACTTGCTATCT
>NW_016840089.1:0-3792 GCF_001698545.2 Rhinopithecus bieti
AATGTTTGTATGAGGTGTGAGGGTAAAACCCCCACAATTTATCCATTTAGAAAGGTGAGGAGACTTTATTTCTCATAAGGATTACAGCCTGCAAGGTGGCCATCCCAGCCAAGGGACCAGAAAGAGGCACTTTGAAGGAGGAGGGGTTGGGGTAGGAGCTTTATGCTGAGCAGGTTGGCTAAACATACATATTCAACAGGTTATAGGAGGAGCTATGAATATTCATGAAGGTGGTGCTGACACATGCATATTGAACAGACATGCATGTGGCATATGACCCATGTTCACTTTGGGGTGGAGACTTAACATTTAAATGTATTACAATTAGGTCCTATATGTCAACAGGTCTTTTCAGGACATGAAGGCACACAAGTGTGCAGCCTCTGTAAACCAGCCAGAGACACTCCATGGTTGGTGGTCTTATCAGGAAGTTATGGCTAGTAGAGCAGGGGTTCAGTAAGTCAGTGGGTGGTGGAGCTGGACATTGTTTTAATCTTGTCCATCTCGAGGCAAGTGGTTGTTTAGCTGCTAGAGAAAAAGAAAAACCTTGTGGCCCTAAGAACACAGTTTATTCTTTAGGTGTAGGGTTAGTGACTTAACCCTGGCCTGGCATGGCCTTAAGTCCTGTTTATAATTTGGTATTTTATTGCCACAGAGTCTGTTCTGTCAGTCTTCTGATCTCTATGTTAACATTAATGCTGGTCTAAACCCCAAAAGGCAGGGGGTATAATGAGGCGTGCCTGACCTCCCACTCCATTATGACTGGAACTAAATTTTTAAGATTTTCCTGAGGTCCCCTTGGCCAAGAGGGGGTCCATTCATTTGGTGGGGGCTTAGGATTTTAAAGTTGACAGTGTCTAGGTCAAGGGTTTTGGTTTGCCTGCTTGTTTGCTGTGCCTGTGATGTGCAATTGCCCTACTCCCATTTGATGGAAAGGCCACCTTTCCTCCCACGAGCTGCTTTCACATGCTTGTCAAAAACCACCTGGATGCATTTGTTTTCTGTCTCTTTTCTATTCTGTAGATCATCTCCCTCTGTCCATACCACACGGTCTTTACTAGCTATTTAATGTGTTGAAATAGGGGTAACTCAATCCTTGTTTTAAATTCTTCATTTAACATTTCATCATCGACATTTATCTCATCTAAAACAAAACGAAACAAAGTCACACAGTGTACGGTGTGGATTTACTGGAGTTTATTTAACCCAGCCCCTCTTCATGAATGGCTATCATCCCCTAGCCCAGATTTTTGTTATTGTAGTAAACAATGCTGACATCTTTTCAAACGATTTTTACAGTTTATTTTTAATTGACAAATCATAATTGTATATATTTATGGGATACAATGTGATGTTTTGATATATGTGTACATCGGTGGAACAATTACTTTAAGCTAATTAAGATATCCATCACCAACTCATCTATTTTTTGTGGTGAGAATATTTAAAATCTACTATTTTAGGAATTTTGACATGTGGAATGCATTAACTACAGTCACCGTGTCATGTGGATCACTAAAACGTATTCCTCTTGTCTAACTGAATCCTTGTACCCTTTGACCAACATCTCCCCACTCCTGCCCTTCCCCCGGCCTCAGGTAGCCACCGTTCTACTCTCCGTTTCTATGAGTTCAGCTATTTTCAGATTCCACATACAGGAGAGACCAAGTGGTATTTGTTTCTGTGTCTGGCTTACTTTGCTTAGTACAATGGCCTCCACGTTCATCCATGTTGTCGCCAATGGCAGGATTTCCTTTTATTCAAAGGCGGGATAGTACTGCATGGTGTACATGCACTGCATTTTCTTTATCTGTTCACCCACTGGTAGATGCTTAGGTTGCTTCCGTATCTTGGCTACTGTGAATGAAATCAATATTCTTATCACCCGCGTATTTGCAGAAGTGATTCCCACAGTCATTTGTTATCTTTGGACTTTGCTTGCGTGTTTTGTTCAAACTTTATGTTGTCAAGCTGATCAATCATTTCCTTGATGGCTTCTGAGTCTCTTTTGTGGTTTAGAAAGGCTTCCCCACTCCGAAAAGACAGTATAAAAGCGATTCACCCACGTTCTCCCTTTCACAGTTTCAACTTCAGGGTCTCTCCCGCCTCAAAACTTTCGAATCCGCAGAGAGCCCGGGACCCCGCTTCACTGGGAAGATGAGGCTGGGCGCCGGCCCCGGGGGTCTCCGGAAACGTTCCCGGTTCGCGGAGAAGATCGCCCTTCCTGGAGCCGCGTGGGCGGTCTGTCCTAGCAGGTAGCAGTCCTCGGAGCGGAACGGTGGTTAGGAAATATTTTCAAGTCCCCTTCGGCTGCGGGGTCGCGCCATTCTAGGCCGTGGCAACTGAGAGCTCCTCTGCCCGCCCCCGGCTGAGAAAGGCGATACCAGGTGGCCTGGGACTTGGAGAGGCCTCTACCGCCAGCTATGCCAATCCGATCCGCGGCTGCTCGCACCGGCTGTCGGGCGCCACCTGGCTGCACTGTTAAGGTTTTCTCTCCGGCGCTCTGGAGAAGCCGGCAAGAAAGGGGATTTGGCCACAGGGCCCGGTGCAGAGTTCAGGCGACTGGCAGCACTGGCAGGATGAGCCCAGCTTTGCCGGGTGTGCTCTTCATCCTTTCATCGGAGATTAAACCTGCAGGTCAGCGTTGGAGGCGCGCTCTTGAACTCGGAGTGCTGTGGCCTGAGCGGGTCAGTTAGTACACGCGGGAATCGATGGGCCTTCTGAGAGTGTGAATGGGGGATGGGGTACCCCGCCCGGACGCCGACTGGTTTGGGGCCCTGTCCTCAGGCCTTCCATTACACCCATTATCTCTGAGCCCCGCCCCGGAGGTAAGGACCGGCCCGGTTGTTCCAGGAGGACTGCAAAGGGTAATATGGCACCGTCCGTGGCCACGCGTGGGTCGTGATCATCCGATTTGAGCTTTACACCTTTTTCGGTGTCTTGTCTCGGAGGTGGAGACTGACTTGGGCAGTACGAGAAAAACGGGGAAGGCGCAGTGGATTTAGCTGCGGTCTGCATAATGGGATATTGTGTTTGGACTTTGGGGCCCCACCCTCCCCACCGGGGAAGAGCCTGCAGCCTCTGGCTCCGAGATAGAGGGGTGACCAGATGTCCGATGGATGATCTTTGTTAGAGTTGCTGGGTCGATCAGCCTTTTCTGCAGTTTTGACGTGGCCTCAGAAAGTTGATCAGATCGACCAGCAGCCCAACCCAGCAGATGGGCAACTAGAATTTGGGAGAGGGGAAGGGAGCAAGGGAAGGGGAGAAGGGCGTGGGGGGAGGCCTGTGGGGAGGTAAGGAGGGAAGGGAAGGGGCAGGGGGATGGGGGAACTTGAGGTTTATATAGCAATAGTAATTGTTATAAGCAAGTATTATAAACAAATAATAATTTATTTACATTTAAAAACTATATGAATATAAATAATATAAATTTATAGAATCATAAGTATAAATTATACTTTATAAATACTAAATCTACATAAATAGTGATTAGATACAAACAGTTATAGTTCTGAAGAGGACACAGGAGGGGTTTTCTGTACGCAGAAATTTCTAAATGCCCCTGGGGAGGCCGAGGCAGGCCGACTCCGGTGAATTTTGAAGTCCACTCTGGGTGGGGATCTGGCCCGGGAGGCGCTGGGGAGTCTGTCCCCTGCCCGGCAGCTGTCCCTGGCCCCGGGCGCTTCCCCCAAATTTTCCAAGGCTTCTTTTGGCTGCCAGGGATCTCACGGTTCCACTCATGCCTGCCAGAGAGCCCCGAGGTGGGAATGCGACCCGAGGTGGACCCGGACG
>NW_016840090.1:0-3432 GCF_001698545.2 Rhinopithecus bieti
GCCAATAGTGAAAAGGAAATATCCTAACAGAAAACTAGAAAGAATCTGAGAATCAGCTTTGTGATGTTTGAGTTCAATGCATAAAGTTTCACTGTTGTTTTCATAGAGCAGTCTCCTAGCACTATTTTCTTGGAATCTGCAATGGCATATTTCTGAGTGCATTGAAACTTAGTGTGAAAAAGGGTATATCCTCAGACAAAAACTAGAAAGAAACTTTCAGAGAAACTGCTGTGTGATGTGTGAATTCATGTCAGAGAATTACCTGTTCTTTTCATTGAGCAGCTTGCTAACACTGTTTTCTTGGAATCTGCAATGGGATATTTTGAAGCACATTGACGCTAATTTTGACAAAGGAAATATCCTCATATAAAAACTAGAAAGAAGCTTTCTGAGAAATCGCTTTGGGATGTGTTAATTCATTTGACAGAGTTACAAGAGTGTTTCCATGGATCCGTTTGGTAGCACTGTTATTGGGGAATCTAAGAAGGGATATTTTGGATCGCTTTGAAGCCTATGGTGACTAAGGACATATCCTCACATAAAAACTAGGAAGAGTCTATCTGAGAAAGTTCTTTGTGATGTATGAATCCATCTCACAGAATTACACGTTTTGTTTCATGAGGGAGTGTGCTAACACAGTTCTCGTGGAATCAGCAAAGGGATATTTGGGAACGCATTGATGCGTATAGTGAAAAAGGAAATATCCTCATAGGAAAACCAAAAGGAAGCTTTCTGAGAAACTACTTTGTGATGTGTAAATTCATTTCAGAGTTACACTCTTCCTTCCATTGAGCAGTTTGTTAACACTGATTTCTCACAATCTGCAATGAGATGTTTCAGAGCGCGTTGAAACATTTTGTGAAAAAGGAAATATAATCAGACAAAAACTAGAAAGACATTTTCTGAGAAACTGTTTTGTGATTTGTGAATTAATCTCACGGAGTTACATGATTCTTTTCATGGATCAGTTTGAAATCACTGTTTTTGGGGAATCTGAGGAGGGATATTTTGGATATTATTGAAGTCTATGGTGACTAAGGAAATATCCTCAGAAAAAAACTATAAAGGAGCTTTGTGAGAAAGTTCTTTGTGATGTGTGAATTCATCTCACAGAGATACACTTTTGTTTTCATGGAGCCGTTTGCTAATACTGTTTTCATGTAATCTTCAACAAGATATTTGGAGCGCATTGAAGCCTATGGCTACAAAGAAATTATCCTCAAACACCAAAAAGAAGTTGTCTGAGAAACTACTTTGTGATGTGCGAATTCATCTCACAGTGTTACACCTCTATTTTCATGGGGCAGTTTGCTAACACTGTTTTTGTGGAATCTGCAAAGTGATATTTGGGAGTACATTCAGGCCTACTGTGAGAAATGAAGTATCCTCAGATAAAAACTAGAAGGAAGCTTTCTGAGAAACTGCTTTGTGACGTGTGAACTCAACTCACAGAGTTACACTGTACTTTGCATTAAGCAGTTGGCTTACACTGTTTTCTTGGAATCTGCACTCTGATATTTCTTAGCGTAATGAACTTTATGGTGACAAAGGAAATGTACTCATAGATGAAACAAAAAGAAGCTTTCTGAGAAAGTGCTTTGTGATATGTGAAATCATCTCACAGAGTTACACCACTCTTTTCATTTAGCAGTTTGATAACATTGTTATTGTGGAATCTGCTATAGGATATTCGGGAGTGCTTTGAAGCCTATGGTGACAAAGCATATATCCTCATAGATACAAGAAAACGAAGCTTTCTGAGAAACTGCTTTGTGTGTTGTGAATTCCTCTCACAGTGTTACACTGTTGTTTTCATTGAGCAGTTTGCTAACTCTGTTTTCTTGGAATCTTAAAAGGGATATTTTGGAGTGCATTGAAAATTATGTTGACATAGGAAACATCCTCATAGAAAAGGTAGAAAGAAGCTTTCTGAGAAACTGCTTTATGATGTGTTAATTCATCTCACAGTGTTACAAGATTCTTTTCATGGATCACTTTGGCAGCACTGCTTTTGTGGATTCTGAAAAGGAATATTTTTGTTCACATTGAAGCCTATGGTGAAAAGGAAATATCCTTAGTTAAAATTAGAAAGAAGCTTTATGAAAAACTGTTTTGTGATGTCTGAATTCATCTCACAGAATTACACATTTATTCCTTTGTACAGAGCCATTGGTAACACTGTTCTCATGGAATCTGCAAAGGGATATCTGGGAGCACATTGAGGCATATGGTGAAAAACGAAATATCCTCAGGTGAAAACGAGAAAGCAGATTTCTGAGAAACTACTTTGTAATGTGTGAATTCATCCCACAGAGATATACAATTATTTTCATGAATCATTATGGCAGCACTGTTTTTGGGGAATCAGAGGAGGGATATTTTGGATCTCATTGAAGCCTGCAGTGACAAAATAAACATCCTCAGTTAAAAACTAGAAAGAAGCTTTCTGAGAATCTGCTTTGTGATGTGTGAATTCATCTCACAGAGTTACACTGTTCTTTCCAGGGAGCAGTTTGCTAACACTGTTTTCATGGAATCTGCAAAGGGATATTTGGGAGTGCATGGAGGCCTATGGTGAAAAAGGAAATATCTTTGGATAAAAACTAGCAAGAAACTTTCTGAGAAACTCCTTTGTGATGTGTGAATTCATCTCTCTGAGTGACACTGTTCTTTTCATTGAGTAGTTTGCTAACACTGTTTACATGGAATCTGCAAAGTTATATTTCAGAGTGCATTGAAGCTTAAGTTGACAAAGGGATTACCCTCATACAAAAACTAAAAAGAAACTTTCTGAGAAACCACTTTGTGATGTATTAATTATTCCCACTGAGTTAAAAGATACTTCTCTGGATTAGTTTGGTAGCACTGTTTGGGGGAATCTGAGAAGGGATATTTTGGATCACATTGAAACCTATGGTGACAAAGAAAATATCCTCAGATAAAAAATAGAAATAAGCTTTCTGAGAAAGTTCTCTGTAATGTGTGAATTCTTCTCACAGAGTTACACCTTTCTTTTCATGGGGCAGTTTGCTAACACTGTTTTCTTGAAATCTGCAAAGGGATAATTTTTAGCTCATTGAAGCCTATGGTGACAAAAGATATAGCCTTATATACAAACTAAAAGAAGCTTTCTGAGAAACTGCTTTGTGATATGTGAATTCATCTCACAGAGTTACATGATTCTTTTCATGGAACAGTTTGGTAGCACTGTATTTGGGGAATCTGAGAAGGGATATTTTGAATCACATTGAAGCCTATGATGAATATGGAAATATCCTAAGATGAAAACTAGAAAGAAGCTTTATGAGAAACCACTTTGTGATGTGTGAATTAATCTCACAGAATACACCATTCTTTTCGTTGAGCACTTTGCTAACACAGTTTTGTGCAATCTGCAAAGGGATATTTGGGAGCGCATTGAGGCATATGTCA
>NW_016840091.1:0-488 GCF_001698545.2 Rhinopithecus bieti
GCATAATAGATATAGTAGATATAGGTATAAAATATAGATATAATAGATATAATTATAAAATATAAATATAATAGATATAATAGATACAGGTAAAAAATATAGATATCATGGATATAGGTATAAAATATGGTTATAATAGATATAAGTATAAAATATAGATATAATAGATAAAATAGATATAGGCATAAAATATAGACATAATAGATATGATAGATATATGTATAAAATATAGATATAGTAGATATAATGGATATAGGTATCAAACATAGATATAATAGATATAGGTATAAAATACAGACATGATAGATATGATAGATATCGGTATAAAATATAGACATAATACATATAATAGATATAGGTATAAAATATAGACATAATGGATATAATAGATACAGGTATAAAATAGAGAAATAATATATATAAGTATAAAATATAGATATAATTTATATAACAGATATACGTATAAAAAAGAGATATAATAGATACAG
>NW_016840092.1:0-1036 GCF_001698545.2 Rhinopithecus bieti
GGGAAGAGGGAGACATGCTGAGGTTATCCTATGGTACTGTTGCATGGCATTTACTGACGCTTGCACAGGTCTGCAACACCTTTCTGAGTATGTACACTAGCCTCTCAAAACCCCCCGTGAGGCTGTGTCTTCCAACAACTGGTCTAAACTCCTTCTGTAGCCTGGACCACTTCTGGTGTGGACAGTGACCACCTTGGAGTAAGTCTCCAGAGGGCCATCATAATACTGTGTCTTTCAGAATCCCATGGGTGATTTCTGGAGTCTGTTAGTACGTAGAAAGCTCTAAAGCATGTCATTGCTGCCTTATCAGCAAGAGGAAGCTGGATTGTCCTCAAAATCATAACTTTTCCTGCACCAAAGAACTGAAGTTGCAAGGCACATGGTTCTCTTGAAATGGAAGGGAAGATAAGCACCTAGGGGGAGTGGTGGGATGTGAACACTGGCTTACTTCTCACCTGCAGGCAGGAGACGGGGTGACCATCATGAGTGGATATACTCTGTGAATTTTAATCAGTGCTGAAGGCGAAGTGTGATCCACTGTGAGAGTATAAAATCTCTGGGAACCATGGACCCATGAGGAGGTTGACTCCCATCACAGACTGTACTCCATGGGTATCTATCAGGGCCCATGAGAAAGATTAGGGTAGATAGTAAGACTGGAGAAAATCTGCCTTCAGGAATGCAGGCATGAGCCCTGCTCACACCCTTCACTCCTAAGGAACAAAATCCTTCAACCATTGCGGAATGGCCAACAAATCTTGTCCTCCTCAAGGTACTCGTAGACACACACTGAGTTTGAAGATAAGAAATCTTGTAAAACTCTGTAGCCCTGGGAGAGGGACAGGGAGTCATCTTGGGCCCAGGTTATTGGTCTTTTACTGCTGGGGATGGTCAATCTCTCTGAAAAGCTCCATCTCCAACAGCAAGAAACGAAGGTCCTACCCAAGGTTGAGGCTGGATCATGACAAGAGAAGGCATTCCTGGCTGCTACCATGGAGTTAGCAAGTCCCAGGTAACAGAAATGTACTGCTGGGGA
>NW_016840093.1:0-1102 GCF_001698545.2 Rhinopithecus bieti
CTCACAGTGTTACACGTTTCTCTTCAGTGATCCGTTTGCTAACACAGTTTTCTGGAAGTCTGCAATGGGATACTTCTTAGTGCAATGAAGCTTACGGTGACAAAGGAAATTTCCTCAGATGAAAACTAGAAAGAAGCTTTCTTAGAAATTTCTTGGTGATGTGTGAATTCATCTCACAGAGTTACACTTATGTTTCGTGGAGCAGTCCATTAACACTGTCTTTGAGGAAACTGAGAACTGCTTCTTTGGATCGTTATGAGGCCTACGCTGATAAAGTTAATATCATCAGTTCAAAACGTGAAAGAAGCTTTCTGAGAAACTTCTTTCTGATCTGTGAATTCATCTCACAGAGTTACACCTTAGACCTCAGGAAGCAGTGTGCTAACACTCTTTTCTTGGAATCTGCAAAGTGATATTTGGTAGCCGATAGCGGCCCATGGTGAAAAAGGAAATGTGCTCAGATAATAACTAGAGACAAGCTTTCTGAGAGATTGCTTTCTGATGTGTGACTTCATCATACAGAGTTCCACCTTTTCCTTTTTGGAACAGTGTGCTAACACTGTTGTCGTGGAATCTGCAAAGTGATATTTGGGAGCTCATTGAGGGCTATGGTGAAAAAGGAAATATCCTCAGATCAAATCCGGAAGGAAGCTTTGAGAAACTGCATTGCCATGTGTGAAAGCAACTCACAGAGTTACACTTTCTCTTCAGTGATCAGTTTGCTAACACAGTTTTCTGGAAACCTTCAATTAGATACTTCTTAGCGCAATAAAGCTTAGGGAGACAAAGGAAATATCCTCAGAAGAAAACTAGTAAGAAGCTTTCTTAGAAAGTTCTTGGTGATGTGTGAATTCATCTCACAGAGATACACTTATGTTTCGTGAGGCAGTCCATTAACACTGTCTTTGAGAAACCTGAGAAGGGCTTCTTTGAATCCTATTGAGGCCTATGCAGATTAAGGAAATATCATCAGTCCAAAACGTGAAAGAAGCTTTCTGAGAAACTTCTTTCTGATCTGTGAATTCATCTCACAGAGTTACACCTTAGACCTCAGGAAGTAGTGTGCTAACCCTCTTTTCGTGGAATCTGCAAAGTGATATTT
>NW_016840094.1:0-1035 GCF_001698545.2 Rhinopithecus bieti
GCATGTTGTCACTTACAAGTGGGAGTCAAATGATGAGAACACATGCACACATAGAAGGGAACAACACACACTGGGCCTAATCAGGGTGGAGAGTGGGAGGAGGGAGAGGATCAGGAATAATAACTAGTGGGTACTAAGCTTAGTACCTGGTTGATGAAATAATCTGTACAACAAATTCCCATGACACAATTTTACCTATATAACGAACCTGCACATGTACCCCTGAACTTAAAAGTTGACCGGGTTCTGTGGTTCATGCCTGTAATCCCAGGACTTTGGGAGGCCGAGGTGGGTGGATCACTTAAGATCAGGAGTTCGAGAGCAGCCTGGCCAACATGGCGAAACCCTGTCTCTACTAAAAATACAAAAATTAGCCAGGCATGATGGTGCGTGCCTGTAATCCCTGCTACTTGGAAGGCTGAGGCAGAAGAATCGCTTGAACTGGGAGACAGAGGTTGCAGTGAGCCAAGATTGTACCACTACGCTCCAGCCTGGGCGACAGAGCAAGACTCCATCTCAAAAAAATAAAATAATTAAAAAATTAAATTGAAGTTAAACAAAAACAAAAACTCTCAAAAATGTGTTTCTTGAAAGGAAAGAAAGCATAATAAAAGCTCGAGTTCATTTAAATGAAAAAGGTAATATGTTAAAGGTCAGGATTAATAGAATGGCAAGCCAAAAAATGTTATGTTCCGAGATATATGTAAAATTAAAAAGAAGGAAGAGGAGTGGGGCAACAGAAAAGTTTGTAAGTGGATGTTAGCAAGATTCATAATGAATAAGAAATGAAATGAGTATACTTGGCATTATCTTAGATATAATTAAAAAGAGAAAAATATAGAACATGTGTATAGAATGTTTTAAATTAAGTTAAATGTTAGAACTGGACCAATAACTAGGCAAAAAGTATAATAATAAGGGTTTTATTGATGTGTATGAGGTTAGGATGATTTTTGTGAGCAACACATCTGCTGAAGGAATTCCTTTCTGGCAATACTAAACTGTTAATACAATTAAACAGATGTACTTGTTGGA
>NW_016840095.1:0-940 GCF_001698545.2 Rhinopithecus bieti
AAAAGAGGTAGGGTTGATTTACAATTTTTACAACTTATGACCAGGAAGTTGAGTCTTTGAAGAGGAGCTTAGTTTGTCCTAACAACTCCTTACCTCAAGTGATCCGCCTGCCTCGGCCTCCCAAAGTGCTGGGATTACCGGAATGAGCCACCGCGCCCAGCCCCATATATTTTTAATAGAAAAGAGAAACTGTGAACCCAAGGCACCAAAGCTCTTCCCATTCGTGAACCCGCACTCCGAGTCAGGATTCTCCCCTGACGACTCTTCCCGTGGTCCCTGCACAATCTGGGAGAGAAGCGGCGCTGCGGAGGCAGAGCTGCCCAGAGAGGGCTCCAGGCCAGGGCACAGTCACCGCGCAGTGAAGAAACAGGACGCCTGGGGGCTGGGCTGTCGGCGCAGCCGCCATCTTTTGGCTGAAGGGAACGGAGGCCCAGCTGGGGAAGGAGAACTCGGGGCGCAAATTGTGGAGCTGACTAAGGGGATACTTGAGTCCCTGAGTCCCTCCACCATCACTTTCCACCGGTTCCAACCAGCCGCTGCCCTTCGCTTGGGATGTCCGACCGGCACTCTCACCATTTCTAGGCTTCCAGGGGTCCTGGTGTCTTAGCTGTGGATCTCACAATACCTGCAGGTCACAGGGCCACAGAGGCTGGGCCTTTAGCAGTACAGGACACAGAACAGTGAACTGGAGACCTGGAGCTCCGGCTGCACCAAGAGACAAAGGACCCACCAAACCAGAAGCCGCCCTGTTCGCTCCGGCTGCGTGCCTCATTGGACGTTTCTAGCCCAGCATCCCTGATTGGATAATGCTTAAGGCCCCGCCCTCTCAGGCCCTGAGTGACAGAAGATGTGATCAGATGCTGGGCTTTTCGCTCAGGCTGCGTGCCTGTTTGGACGGTTCCAGCCCAGCGTCCCTGATTGGATAATGCTTAAGGCTCCG
>NW_016840096.1:0-661 GCF_001698545.2 Rhinopithecus bieti
GTGTGACTTCATCACACAGAGTTCCACCCTTCCCTTCTTGGAACAGTTTGCTAACACTGTTGTCGTGGATTCTGCAAAGTGATATTTGGGAGCTCATGGAGGGCAATGGTGAAAAGGAAATATCCTCAGATCAAAACTGGAAAGAAGCCTTCTGAGAAACTGCATTGCGATGTGTGAATGCAACTCACAGAGTTACAGATTTCTCTTCAGTCATCAGTTTGCTAACACAGTTTTCTGGAAATCTGCAATAGGATACTTCTTAGAGCAATGAAGCTTTCGGTGACAAAGGAAATATACTCTGATGAAAACTAGAAAGAAACTTTCTTAGAAACTTCTTGGTGATCTGTGAATTCATCGTACAGAGTTCCACCTATGTTTCGTGGAGCAGTCTATTAACACTGTCTTTGAGGGACCTGAGAAGGGTTTCTTTGGACTGCATTGAGGCCTACACTGAGAAAGGGAATATCATCAGTTCAACACGTGAAAGAAGCTCTCTGAGAAACTTCCTTGTGATCTGGGAATTCACCCCACAGAGTTACATCTTAGTCCTCAGGAAGCAGTTTGCTAACTCTCTTTTCGTGGAATCTTCAAAGTGATCTTTGGGAGTCCATAGGGTCCCATGGTGAAAAAGGAAATATCCTCAGATAATAACTAGAGAAAA
>NW_016840097.1:0-485 GCF_001698545.2 Rhinopithecus bieti
TGGACATCTGTGAACCCTCCCCTCTGAGAGCACAAGGAACTCTGGTTCTTCCCTGACAGGTCACACTTCTGAAACATGGCTGGCTGGAAAATGACACTCAAGCCCAGAGTCCTCACCAACATATTTATCATTTCAGGTACACCTGTGTCTGAAAGACTTTCTCCTTCATTGAATTGCATGAACACACCTTAGAGTTTGCGGTATTGCAACTTGGGCATTTGATATTAGTTTGGTGAATTATATAATAAATCTATCTCCATGGATGTGGGTAACAGGAGAGTCATCAGAGGTAGGGTGTGTTTTAACATCAGGACAAACCTGGGCTCTCTTGTTAGGACTGAACAAGTGAGCTGACCTGTGGGACAATAGAGGAAAAGAGACAGAGCCAACATCCAGAGCCAGGTGAGCTCCTGACCTACCAGGTGGTCTCTGGACATTTTGTTTAAACAGATCCAGAAAGACCTTCCTCACCTTCAGGAGAATTA
>NW_016840098.1:0-1451 GCF_001698545.2 Rhinopithecus bieti
TGTGTCTTAAATTCCTCTAGTGCCGCTGGGCTAGAGTCTCCTCAACTGAGTTGGTCTTGGCAATACCTTTCATTTTCATTCCATACAATCCAATTTTACCCCCTCTTCCTGTCTGCATTTTTTGTGACCGGACCTATTTTTCTTTTAGTTCCTGTGCATAAGGGCATGCTGAGTACTCACTTCCTGCATACTGTAGTAACTTTTTAGGAGTTCTGCTGTGTTCGGTAAAGTCTGATGCTCCATCATATTCAACTAAAAATCTGGAAGTCCCCTAGAGAAACACAAATGCATGTCAAAATGCATTTCCTCTGAGCCATACTTTAAAATGTTTTAATTTTAGGGCCTGCTGAGAAAAGACTACCCCTTCCCCATTCGCGATCTCTTAAACTTCCTCCTAACATGTGTTCCAAACTGTTCACCACAATGCCTGCCCCATCCCCAGTATTCTTTGCGATGGGGGTCAGCCAACAAGATGCATTGTACACTAAAAGCACATGGAAATCTGATAGGGCAATAGCTTAATAAAATCCATCGATCTAAACAGTTTTTTGTGTTCTGTGGCAAGGGTGACAAGGAGGCACATTTAGGGAATCCAGTCTTAAGGGGTTGGTAGGATGACTGTTGGTGGGGTTGACAGCCATGGAACCAAATGCCACAAATTGAAGTTAATAATTCGGCTTTAATTCTCAGTGAGTCTGGACATGCACTATGCTTCCCTGGGCTTAGGACTCCACAGTTATAACCTGCTTTGCAGTGCAGTGTTTCATGTGTCTTTTTCAGCCCAATGCCATGAATGTCCTGGATTCTGTCATGCTGTGTCTTCCTCTCAAGGATTTCTACATGGATAAAATGACCCCCAGGTTCTACATTTCTGAAATGAGCATCCGGGCTCCCTGAATAGAGAGGTGTGTCAACACCCTTATCCTGGGTATCAGACAGCTCCAGTTCCAACTGTACGGCTCACCTGAAATCTCTGTTCCCTCCTCAGGTGGCTTCATCCTCCTGTAGTATTGCAGGGGATTGCGCCACAGGTCCTTACGTAGGATCTGTCAGCGGAATCAATCGGAAAAGGCCTTGTGAGAACTCAGACTGGGGACCCGGGCAGCTGGGATCACACAAGAGTCATTCCTCATGTTTCCCAGCAAGGACCCACCTCAGTAATCCTATTGGATCCTGCGAAATCATGGTCAGAAGAGCAGTTGAAGAAGTTAAGACCGCTGTTGTTGTGTCTGCGGCGATAGGCCTCAACTTCATAATCCTGGCACCACTGAATTGGAGTGGAATGAGAAGCCCTGTATTCTACAGACAGAGGATTATTTGGGAAGGGGGTTGGAACACGTTGGCACTGATCCACCCACCTTCTTCCTTCCCCTACCCATCCTGGGAGCCACCTGTCACCTGTGACGTTCACGAAATACTCCTTGCTAATCACTTTATTCTGGAAGTAGGGG
>NW_016840099.1:0-3597 GCF_001698545.2 Rhinopithecus bieti
ATCCTTATCAATTTTGATCTAATTATAGAAGAGTAGATTTTAATAACAACTATTTCCTTCTTTTGCCATAAAGTCATATAAACAGTTCTGAGGTTCACCTTAAACTTTTTGCCCTCCCCAACACATGCCTAGGTTCTGGAGGTGGAAATGACCTTGGTCTCTGGTGATACGTTCTATTCCAAGCCTTTCTATTGGCCTTAGCTATATTCCAATGTATAAATGGCAGTAACAGTAATAGTAATAGAAACAGTCTCAGGCATAGTCACTGGGGGACTTTTTTCCTTTGTGAAAAGAAAGAACATTTATAGCAACAATAAAAATATTTTTAGTTTGGGAGGTAGGGAGCAAAACTGGCTATACGCAAGGATTAAGGATTATGGTGGTTAAGGTTGAGGAGACAGACTTTCTGGATTCAAATCATGGCTTTGCCACTTTCATGAGATTGGGAAATGGGCTCCCAGTGAGCCCCGCTCTGATCACTTGCCATGCTATGTTGAAAGGTTCTGAGGCTGCATTCAAACACAGAAGGAGGATTGCTGTTGTCAATTAGCAATGTCTGTCATGGCCATGAAAAGGGGGATTGGCATCATTCAAGTCATCCATTTGTCATCCCTGGGCTGGAAGCAGTAATAGAATATTCAGTCAGTTTGAATGTGACATTTATCATCCATGAATTAATCTTACAAATCCTCCTGGCTGCTTAGGTGGGTCTTCTTTCCTCACTAATCTTTATGTACTCCTCCTGAAGATGTGCATTCTCTTGAAATAATAAGTATTCTATGGTCAAGTAGTTGCACTATTCTGTCAAAAGCAGCAAAAACTGGTTTCTGAGAAGAAACGCCCCCACACCATTATACTTATTTTAATCTGTTTATGAGAAAGTTGAAATTTTTTCTTAGAATCTTTACTATATTACTATCATAAATATCACATAGTTAAGTAATGGCAGTAAATTATGAAGGAATAACAACAAGGAACATTTTAATAGTTTAGACCCTGGATTTGAATGAACAAATATTTCCACATACTACTAGACAACATAATCCGTTGTATATAGAATGGTATAAAACTAAGTTTTGTACGTAGTTTCTCTCAAATTTGTTTTATTTTAATGTTACTGTTTATGGATCATTTCCAAAGAAAAAAATTAAATTAAGGAAAGATTAATGTTGTGAAGAGTTTTTAAATATTTTATTTCTGCATTGACTGATACACTATTAACCTTGAATGGTATTGATCCGTATTTAATAGAGAAGTGGGTAGATTCTTTCTAAGAATATCTTGAGTTGAGGATTAGCAATTTTCAAAAGCAAATTTATAGATAATCTCTTTCACATTGGCTGCAAATGTATTGTTCTTGGTGTTAACTGATGTATTAAAGAAAGAAATCAGTAAAACAAATATGATCCTCTTTTCCACAATCAAGATGGCATGTCAATTTATAGGCCTATTGAGCATTTGAGAAAATACATATGCTTCTTTCTAAAATACTTTTTAAAAGTAATAATATCTTGGATTTGCTCATTTAATCACTGGATAATTCCAAGGAAAATAACTATTCTTATTTCCAAATGTTACGTCAAGTTACACATGTCCATATCTCATAAAGTTGTCTTTTACTACATGAAGATTTAAGATTGATGAGATACAAATTGCTGTTCTAAACTACATTTGTTATATTCAAGTGAATTCAGTTTACTTCTAAATCATAAAGCTCTGCTTTCTTTTACATTTGGATCATCACATCTGTAGGTGGAGAACTGCCCTGAAATAAATAAAGTTGACTTCCAGTGTGAACATGGCTGCAGAAGTCAGCAATTTCATCCTTCTCCTCCTGCAAATCATAAAAAGAGCAATAAAGAGCATGGAAAACCAAGAAACAAAAACCCTACAAATCTCCTTTTCAATTGAACCAGGAGACAGATATAATGTACACCCTTTGAAATATATGTAAGACCTGCCAGGAGCATCTGAGATCTGGTGAAAGCTATGAAGAAGAAAGTAAAGGGAAGAAGCACACAGAGGAGAAAGAGGATCTGGGGAAAACAGATTTCAGAAAATAGAAGCAAATACACACCTCCTGAAATGGCAAAAGCTTTGTCCTTGCCTTTCACAGTGTTGCTGAAACTAGGGGTCACCAGACTAGAGACAGAAGCCTTGCCAGACTCAGTTTGTCTCTGAGAAGGAAAGGAGGTGGGCCTACATAGAGGGATACAAAGCTAGTAGGAAGCAGTCTGCCTGTGTGCAGGCAGAGGGAAAAGTCACAGAGCTGTCTGGCAGGTCATGAGTGTCAACTTGGGGAAACTTCAGCCAAGAGACAGAAGTGAGCACTGAATATGTCTGCTTCTAGAGCAAAAATTAAAATAATTAGGGGGATTAGAGTGACAGTATAGATTGTCAGTGTCAGTGGTTATACCAAAGGAGGAAAGATCTGCCACTCACTGAGTACAAAAACAAAAAAACCCCAACAAAACACACACCTCCAATTCTAGCTGTATCATATCCTGGATTTTAAACACATATCAATTATAGAGATATTAATATAAAAAATGGACTTCATCCATTTAATAATTGTGATAAGAGAAGAAAAAAGCATATGTTGGAAGCTATTACTGTTGAAAAATATGGGAAGAAAATACTACCTAAAATTCAGCACTATGGGTGTGCATAAATTATAAATCAATTGTAATGGGAAGACATCCAGGAAAACTACTGTGCTTTCTAAATATCAGAAGAGCTGAATATACTGTCTATACTAACATGTATACAAAATGTAAGTAGAATCAAATAATAAAGAAGTTTATATCTTGCTTATGTAATAGTTCCAAGTAGAGGTTACTGGTCAGTGGAGACTCTTCTAAGTGCAGCAATTCAGGCATCCAGGCTTTTATATCCTAGGATTTAATCATCACTTGTCTGTAGCCAGCAAATAGGGAAGAACCACAGAGGAGATGCAAACTCTTTTTAAAAGCCTACCCTGAGAAAGATCTCATCACTTTCCTTCATTTTCCATTGACTTGATGGCTCATATGGGCATTCCTAACTGCTATGGAGACTGGGAAGTATAGAGTTGAATTAGGTAACTCAGGAAGAACAGGAGAGAGAATTTGGTGGCCAGTTTATAGTCTCTATTACAACCTTCAACTCAAAAAGGAAAAAAGGGGATAACAAATTAATTTGAGGAAAATTAGAATAGAAAAGACACAAATCAGGGATTAATGAATATAAAAGAGAAAATTATAGAACTAACAAACCCTCGAAGTGAGAAAAGTTGTATTGTCTGCTAATGTTTAAGTTAAAAATGAGTGAATCATCATTCTTAGCAAACTATCACAAGAAGAGAAAATCAAACACCGCATGTTCTCACTCATAGGTGGGAACTGAACAATGAGATCACTTGGACTCGGGAAGGGGAACATCACACACTGGGGCCTATCATGGGGAGGGGGGAGGAGGGAGGGATTGCACTGGGGAGTTATACATGATATAAATGATGAATTGATGGGTGCTGACGAGTTGATGGGTGCAGCACACCAACATGGCATAAGTATACATATGTAACAAACCTGCACGTTATGCACATGTACCCTAGAACTT
>NW_016840100.1:0-2251 GCF_001698545.2 Rhinopithecus bieti
TCCCAAAGAGTGCTGGGATTACAGGTGTGAGACACCATATCGAGCTATATACTTTGTTTCTGTAAGTTCTATTTCATCCATTTTCTTTTCAGGTCCTCCTCATCATTCCTGGCGGTCTTACTGGTTGCTCAATTTTATGGGTCCATCTTTTTCTTTATTACGTTTCACGTGTAACTATTTTCTCACAATTCTAATATTTGAAGTCTGTGCTCTGTATCTGATAATTCCAAAACCTATAGTCTTTGGGAAACATATCATTAATTATTTCTAACAATTCTCAAATATGTTGGGTTGAGACTACTTGAATGCTATGATTTGACTGAATTCATATTTGCCTGCTTTTAATCTTTGGGAATCCTACAGGCTTAAGGTAGAGATGCTTTCCTACAAAAAGTATCTGTGTCTGCTTCTGATGAGAGCTGTCGGCACAACTAACATGAGACCACTTTACCACCATGCATAATCCTGACATTCTCTTGGATTCTCTTGGAGAATCTCAGCATTACACAAGGTTCTCAAATTTGGCTCCCCAACCTTGCTCATTATACACAGAAGAATAGACTGCTTAGTATAAGTGGTGACTCCCTTCCTCCTACCCTGGAAAAAACAAAACAGATCTTTCATCTGAATGTGATCACAGACTAGGAAATTCTGAAGGTGAATAACTGGAGGCTGTGGGCAGCAGGGAAAGATGGGTGTCTTTCCTGACCATAGAAATAGGTCAGAAGCTGCCCTATAAGCTCTGTGCTGCAGCATTTCACTCTTTAGCTCAACTACCATTCCCTCCACAAGAGTGTGAATGGAAGCTTCTTAGAGCACCATGTTGTCTTTAAACAAAATAAAATTTTTGCTAAAAACCATGGTCATGGTTAAAAAAACAAAACAAAACAAAACACCTCTGGCTTTAGAAGGCTTTCTCAGTAATGTCCTAGAATTCAGGTTACAGGCTGCATTTCATGTTAACTAAACAGAAAACCAGCCTGACCAACATCCTTCTGCCCCATGGCTTGCTCTCAGCTCCTCTTGGTTGGGCCTAGGGCAGCCAGGCTGTCTGGTTGCAATCCTCGCTCTGTTACCTGTGACCTTGGACAAGTTACCTACCTTCAGTTGCCTCGTCCATATGATGCAGATATTAATAATACTCTCTTTTTAAGTTATTAAGAGGATTGGTAGAGCTAACAAAAAGTAAAAAATAAGAGCTAATAAAATGTAAGAAATAAAAGACTTGGTAAGCAGAGGCACAGAGGGGGAAAAAAAGTAAAAATAAGTAATTGAAAAGGCCAGTGCCTAGCACATAAAAGTTCATCAGGAATTAATTCTATAACATGAACACAATTTTGCAAAACTTCAAAGTACATATAACTTTTACTAGGGTATACATAGCAATAATAAATTTACAACTGTAGACATATTTTCTACACTAAATATAACAAAGACCAATCAGATACTAAATCCTTAAGTGATTATCGGTCAGTATGTTTAATTTTCTTATACTTGTATATTTTCTATAGATCACTTTTGTAACAGAAAGAAAACAAACCGAATGAAAATGAAATGAATAAAAATAATTAAGACAGGAAGAAGGCTCACAAAGTAATATAAAATATGTCTTAGGGTTTCTGTCAAATTCTTAATAAAAGTACCTTCTTTGCTCCAAGCTGCACGTTGGCTTTGCCTTTGACTCAGCTGGCATTTATCTGCATGATGACTGATTCTATCGAGTAGGCACTGCTTCAGCCCTACAAGAAGAACAAAACATCCCTAGAACACCACAGCATTCCTGATTCCCACTTGAGAAGGCCTAACAAAATAGCATGTAACTTAACAGCAGCAGATCAGTGTTAAAAAGTCTGGAGTCAAGGGGAAAAAGTAAAATTGGAACATTTCCAGAATCTCACAAAAAACAACAAACCGATGTTCTAGGTGCACAACATGACCAAATTAGAACCTTACATAAAGGTTACTGTTAATGTGTATCCTAGCAGGTAGTTCTGTCGTCCAGACTGCAGTGCAGTGGCGCCATCTTGGCTCTCTGCAAGCTCCGCCTCCCGGGTTCATGCCATTCTCCTGCCTAAGCCTCCCGAGATGCTGGGACTACAGGTGCCCGCCACCATGCCCAGCTAAATTTTGTATTTTTTTAGTAGAGATGGGGTTTCGCCATGTTAGCCAGGATGGTCTCGATCTCCTGACCTTGTGATCTGCCGGCCCGGGCCTCCCAAAGTGCTGGGATACCTTTTTCATTCTTGAAAGT
>NW_016840101.1:0-3439 GCF_001698545.2 Rhinopithecus bieti
GGTGGGTGGTACCAATTGTTGTTAAATCTTCTGACTTGCTTTATGAATTAATATATAATTAATGTTTCTCCCACAGTCCACATATGCTTGAGAATAAAATAGAATATCTAATTATTGGGTACAAAGGTCTATATTTGTCCATTATACCATGTTCTTTCACTGGTTATTCAAATCTACATATGGGCATTCTGTGTAACTTACTTATGGTAAGCAGGGTATGCTGAGATCTCCAAATATGATGGCAGACTTGTCAGTTTCTCCCTGTGGTTTAATCAGTTTTTCTTCTGTATTTTGAGGTTATTTTTACAGGTACCTAAAATACGAAAATTGCTACATCCTCCTAATTAACAGTCATTTAGCATCAAGTTCTTACTAATGCTTTCTGTTCCAAAATCCCTTTTTGTTTGATACTGAAGCTCCATCACTTGCTTTTGGTTAATGTATACTGGCATATCTTTATCACTCTCTCTCCTTTATAAAAACTTTCAAACTTTTCATATCTTCATAATTTAAATATGATGGATTAAATCAGCTGGATATTGTTTTCTTAGTTCCATCTGGCTAACTGGTAACTTTAGTCCATTTACACTTGTTGTGACTGATTTACGTGGATTTCCTTCTATCACCTTTAGAACTTCTATTTCTCTTTCTAATATAATTTTAATATCTCCTCCTAGGATTCCACTAAGACATATTTTAGACCTCATTCTGGACTTCCTCCTCCGACAACCCCACCAACTTCTGCCCTATCATCTGTCCTCATGTCCCTCTGTGTAACATACTGACTTACTTTTGGGAGATAATTGTCTAACCAATTAATTCTATCTTCTGATGTCTAATCCATCCACTGAGTTTCTTATTTCAACAATTACATTTTCTATTTCTTTATTTCATTTTATTCTGAGACAGAGTCTCACTCTGTCACCCAGGCTGGACTGCAGTGGCACACACCTGGAGCCTTATCCTCATAGGCTCAAGTGAATCTCCCACCTCAGCCTCCTGACTAGATAGGACTATAGGCACATGCTCCATACCCAGCTATTCTTTTTTTTTTTTTTTTTGGTGGTGTTGGGGTATTTTTTATAGAAATGAGTTCTCACCAATGTGCCCAGTTTTGTCTCCAGCTTCTGGTCTCATACCATCCTCCCACCTCAGCCTCCCAAAGAATGCTGGGATTACAGGTGTGAGACACCATATTGAGCTATATATTTTGTTTCTGTAAGTTCTATTTCATGCATTTTCTTTTCAGGTCCTCCTCATCATTCCTGGCAGTCTTACTGGTTGCTCAATTTTATGAGTCCATCTTTTTTTATATCAGGTTTCATGTGTAACTTTTTCTCACAATTCTAATATTTGAAGTCTGCATTCTGTATCTGATAATTCCAAAACCTATAGTCTTTGGGAAACATATTATTATTTCTAACAATTCTCAAATATGTTGGGTTGAGACTACTTGAATGCTATGATTTGACTGAATTCATATTTGCCTGCTTTTAATCTTTGGGAATCCTACAGGCTTAAGGTAGAGATGCTTTCCTACAAAAAGTATCTGTGTCTGCTTCTGATGAGAGTTGTCGGCACAACTAACATGAGACCACTTTACCACCATGCATAATCCTGACATTCTCTTGGATTCTCTTGGAGAATCTCAGCATTACACAAGGTTCTCAAATTTGGCTCCCCAACCTTGCTCATTTATACACAGAAGACTAGACTGCTTAGTATAGGTGGTGACTCCCTTCCTCCTACCCTGGAAGAAACAAAACCAATCTATCATCTGAATGTGATCACAGATTAGGAAATTCTGAAGGTGAATAACTGGAGGCTGTGGGCAGCAGGGAAAGATGGGTGTCTTTCCTGACCAAAGAAATAGGTCAGAAGCTGCCCTAAAGGCTGTGTGCTGCAGCATTTCACTCTTTAGCTCAACTACCATTCCCTCCACAAGAGTGTGAATGGAAGCTTCTTAGAGCACCATGCTGTCTTAAAACAAAATGAAATTTTTGCTAAAAGTCATGGTCATGGTTAAAAAAGCAAAACAAAACAAAACAAAACACCTCTGGCTTTGGAAGGCTTTCTCAGTAATGTCCTAGAATTAAGGGTACAGGCTGCATTTCATGTTAACTAAACAGAAAACCAGCCTGACCAACATCCTTCTGCCCCATGGCTTGCTCTCAGCTACTCCTGGTTGGGCCTAGGGCAGCCAGCCTGTCTGGTTGCAATCCTCGCTCTGTTACCTGTGACCTTGGACAAGTTACCTACCTTTAGTTGCCTCATCCATATGATGCAGACATTAATAATACTCTCTTTTTAAGTTATTAAGAGGATTGGAAGAGCTAATAAAAAGTAAAAAATAAGAGCTAATAAAATGTAAGAAATAAAAAGACTTGGTAAGCATGGGCACAGAGGGAAAAAAAAAGTAAAAATAAGTAACTGAAAAGGCTAGTGCCTAGCACATAAAATTTCATCAGGAATTAATTCTATAACATGAACACAATTTTGCAAAACTTCAAAGTACATATAACTTTTACTAGGGTATATATACCAATAATAAATTTACAACTGTAGACATGTTTGTCTACACTAAATATAACAAAGACCAAACAATCAGACACTAAATCATTAAGTGATTATCAGTAAGTATGTTTAATTTTCTTATACTTCTATATTTTCTATAGATCATCTTTGTAACAGAAAGAAAACAAACTGAATGAAAATGAAATGAATAAAAAATAATTAAGACAGGAAGAAGGTTCACAAAGTAACATAAAATTTGTCTTAGGGTTTATATCAAATTCTTAATAAAAGTACCTTCTTTGCTCCAAGCTGCACGTTGGCTTTGTCTTTGACTCATTTGGCATTTATCTGCATGATGACTGATTCTATTGAGTAGGCACTGCTTCAGCCCTACAGGAAGAACAAAACATCTCTAGAACACCGCAGCATTCCTGATTCCCACTTGAGAAGGCCTAACAAAATAGCATATAACTTAACAGCAGCAGATCAGTGTTAAAAAGTCTGGAGTCAAGGGGAAAAAGTAAAATTGGAACATTTCCAGAATCTCACAAAAAACAATAAACCAATGTCCTAAGTGCCCAACATGACCAAATTAGAACCTTACATAAAGGTTACTGTTAATGTGTATCCTAGCAGGTAGTTCTGTCACACAGACTGCAGTGCAGTGGCAAAATCTTGGCTCTCTGCAAGCTCCTCCTCCCGGGTTCATGCCATTCTCCTGCCTAAGCCTCCCAAGATGCTGGGACTACAGGCGCCCGCCACCATGCCCAGCTAAATTTTGTATTTCTTTTTAGTAGAGATGGGGTTTCGACGTGTTAGCCAGGATGGTCTTGATCTCCTGACCTTGTGATCCGCTGGCCCGGGCCTCCCAAAGTGCTGGGATACCTTTTTCATTCTTGAAAGTAAGAGCTACAAAAAAAAAATG
>NW_016840102.1:0-2078 GCF_001698545.2 Rhinopithecus bieti
TATTGTGAATAGTGCCGCAGTAAACATACATGTGCATGTGTCTTTATAGCAAGACAGCATGATTTATAATCCTTTGGGTATATACCCAGTAATGGGATTGCTGGGTCAAATGGTATTTCTAGTTCTAGATCCTTGAGGAATCGCCACACTGTCTTCCACAATGGTTGAACTAGTTTACCCTCCTGCCAACAGTGTAAAAGTGTTCCTGTTTCTCCACATCCTCTCCAGCACCTGTTTTTTCCTGACTTTTTAATGATTGCCATTCTAGCTGGTGTGAGATGGTATCTCATTGTGGTTTTGATTTGCATTTCTCTGATGGCCAGTGATGATGAGCATTTTTTCATGCAGGTCACGATAATTAACCCTATAATGTATAGTACGTTCTGATTTTCTATTCTTTTTTAAAAAAATATTGTTTATAAGCCATTGAATTGATTTCATGATCCTGTGTTGTGACCCACAGTTTGAAAACACAGGAACTATTTTCAGGTTCCATAACCTGTTTTAAATTAGGTGCCTGAGCAAAGCGTTTAGTTTTCTGAGCCTCAGTCTGTGCACATATGAAAGGAAAGACCTGGACCAGAACAGGGCTTCTCAGTCTTGGCTGTGTATTAGAGTCACTTGGAAACTTTAACACAGTTTGGTATCCAAGCCAACATCGAACCAGTTAAATCTGAATCTGGGATGGGGAGGGTAGTGGCGGCAGTGGCGGCAGTGGAGGCGGCGGTGGTGGTGGTGAAGGGAAGCATCAGTAGTTTTTAAAAGTTAATGTCCTGCCTTTTTGATAGTAGGCGTCTAGCATCAGTGAGCTGATGTTCCTACATGGCAACAATCTGCGAGAACTATGTGAATCTCCCCACCGCCCCCATGAGGACATGACACAGACAGACCAGTTTGCCGCAGCTTCACCTGATCTCTACAGTTTCCCCAAAACTGGGGCATTTATCATCTGATTAGGCCGTTATTTTAATTAGAGTTAAGAGAAGAGTGATGTATTTTTTATACCTGTGTCCTTTATGAAAAGAGAAGTCAAAAGGGTAGCTGGAGAAGGCTCTGTGTTTCAAGTGAAGATGGCAAGGGTGCTTTTCTTTGTGGTAGTAAAAGATATACCCATTAGACATGCAAACAAAGCATCTGTGGTGAAAGACTCACATGAGATACGATTTACAAAACAATAAAAAAAGAACCTGAGTATGGAAAAAGTGCATGATAAAAACTACCTTTACCCCGCTTTGCATCAGTCCTGTTTGACTCATTCCCATTACCCACCTGGTTCCTGTGGTCAATGGCAAGGGTACCCCTGCTCTAACCTGGTTCTTTATTGACAAGGCTTTGCAACCTCAGCATTGTGGCATTTTGGGTGGGATAATTTTTTTGTCATGGGGGTTGTCCTGTGCACTGCAGGATTTTAGCAGCTTCCTTGGCTTCCACCTACAAGATGCCACTAGTACCTCCCCAGTAGTGACAACGAAAATGTCTCCAGATGCTGGCCATTGTACCCTGGGAGGCAAAATTGCCTCATTTAGGACCACTGCTTTTATTCTCCACAGCTTACGAGAGGCTTGAAGCCCATATGATAGGAAACACTTGTGACTTCTTAGAGGCAGAAGTGGTCAGAAACTGGGTGGAGGCAGAGAGTTGAATCTAGCTGTTGGGGACTAGATGGGGGGAGCAATGTGGTTTGGTGGAGGCAGCACAGCCATTTCAACACTGGCCTGCATTTGAATCCTGTTCCTGCATTCAAGCTGTTCTACGCTCCCTTTGATATTTCTCACCCTTAGTTGGCTTGTCTTTAAAATGGGGATAATAAATGCTTTGTCTGATTGTGGTAAAGAATAAATGAGATAATACATGTAAAATAGCACAGTAAGTTCATTCATAGTCAATCATACCATATCATTGAGTGTCTACTAAGCCAGATGCTAGTTGGTGGGGCTAAAATGTAGAATGAGACTCTGTCACCCCTACCTTCATGGAACTTACATTCTAGAAGGGGGGATGGTAAATAAATGAAAATAATTACACATTGTGAGTGACTGCACTGTGGGAAAGAAACAAGCTGAGACAGAAAAAAAAAA
>NW_016840103.1:0-1476 GCF_001698545.2 Rhinopithecus bieti
CTACCCTCCCTTCCTTTATCCCTCCTGCTTGCTCTTTCCCCTTTAAATAGTGAAGTTCCCAAACCCTCTCTGGAAACGCACAGGTCACAGATGCTCCCGTGGCTGGTGTTCCTCCCCGGCATGTCCTCAAACTGCTGCATCAACCTCAGTCAATGGGGACTCCTGCCTCAGTCCCTTTTTCGGTTAATATTATGTTAATGGCAAAGATCTATTAGGGAGAGAGAAATTGATGGCACGGGAGAGGGAGGGGAGAGTACGTGGAGAGATGTGCTTGAGAGGGTGGCAGGAATGGCATCCAGTTTAGATGGTGGAGGGGCTGGCGTTAGATAGGATGTGGATGGTTCTTTTTTTTTTCCCCTCAAGACGGAGTCTCACCCTGTCGCCTAGGCTGGAGTGCAATGGCATGATCTCAGCTCACTGCAACCTCCACCTCCTGGGTTCAAGCTATTCTCCTGCATCAGCCTTCTGAGTAGCTGGGATTACAGGCATGCACCACCATGCCCAGCTAATTTTTTGTATTTTTAGTAGAGACGGGGTTTCACCATGTTGGCCATGCTGGTCTCAAACACCTGACCTCATCATCCGCCTGCCTCGTCCTCCCAAAGTGCTGGAATTACAGGCATAAACCACCGCACCCGACCTGATGGTTCATTTTATAGCTAAAGCAGGAAGGCAGAGTGAGTGGATGCAGAGGCTGGGAGAGGGACGATGTCATCTAGGGAACTTGGGGACACTCTCCTCCGGTCATTACTAGTTTCTCAGTTAAGGAGAAGCAAGGTCATCGGCTGAGGATGAAGACGTGTTGGGGTTTGAGAAGGAGATCAGGAATGCAAGAATGATCTGGGGAACAAGGGGGGAAAAGAGGTGGCCAGGTGCTGTGGCTCACTCCTGAAATCCCAGCACTTTGGGAGGCCGAGGTAGGAGGGTCGCTTGAGCCCGTGAGTTCGAGACCAGCCTGGGCAACATGATGAGATCCCGTCTCTACAAAAAAATAAAGCATTAGCCCCGCATGGTGGTGCGCACCTGCAGTCCCAGCTACTGGTGACGGGGGATGCTATGGTGGGGGAAATCACTTGAGCCCAGGAGGTTGAGGCTTCCGTGAGCTGTGATCGCACCACTGCACTCCAGCCTGGGTGACAGAGGGAGACCTTGTCTCAACAAAAAAAGAAAAGAAAAAAGAGGAAAAATGAACTCAGGAAATAGGCTTGGCATGGTGGCTCACGCCTGTAATCCCAGCACTTTGGGAGGCCGAGCCAGGTGGATCACCTGAGGTCAGGAGTTTGAGACCAGCCTGGCCAACATGGAGAAACCCCATCTCTACTAAAAATACAAAATCAGCCGGGCATGGTGGTGCATGCCTGTAATCCCAGCTACTCGAGAGGCTGAGGCAGGAGAATTGCTTGAACCCGGGAGGCGGAGGTTGCGGTGAGCCTACATCATGCCGTTGCATTCCAGCCTGGGTAACAAGAGTGAAAC
>NW_016840104.1:0-977 GCF_001698545.2 Rhinopithecus bieti
ACTGTACATCTTTAAAACTTTATTCTGGGAAAAGATTCTCAGACCTCACCTGCCAGCTACAGATGCCCATGACCCACACAGAGAAATGGCTCAGGCCTGCTGCATATAGAAGGAAACGCTCACTCCAGCCCTGCTGCCACCCCTGCCTGCCGAGTCAAGGGAGGAGCCACCAGGGGCCTCTCCCTAGTGAGCGCCTACTGTGTGCAAGCCTTGTTGCAGATGCTGCCAGGTCTCCTCACCCGGCATCTTTGTCCTCGCTGTGCCATCCTGAGAGGCACCCCACCTCCTCCTCCTCTTTACTCAGGACTCCGAGCCCACCTTGTCCCGCCCCAGATGGTGCTGACAGTGCGTTCCCTTCCCCCATTCTAGCACATTGCCTGATCTTATTTTTGGCATATCCAATAAAATTATTGTTTGGTCTGATCATTGTCTGACATTATCTTCCTTATGTTTTCATTTGTTTATATGTTTACTCCTCTCCCCGCTGAAATCTGGAATGTTGGCTCCATGACAGCTGGGATTTCATCTCTTTCTCATTTTAGCCTTGACAAAATTATTGTTCTGGCTGATCATTATCTGACATTATCTTCCTTATGTTCTCATTTGTGTATATATTTATCCCCTCCCCAACCGCCCCAGTCTGGAATGCTGGCTCCCTGAGAGTTGGGATTTTGTCTCTATCTCATTTTGCCATTGAGTCTCTTGCCTCCTAGTCTCCCACCAAACACTCCCTGAGGGACTGGTGGGTGCCAGTCCAGGGAAACAGCAACGAGCATAACAGACGTAAGGTTCCCGTCCCCAAGCACCGGCATCTCAGGGACTATCTTGTGATCATTTATCTTGTGACCATCATTTGGAAAGCTCCTGTGAGCCCTGGGTCCCCTGTCCTGCTGCCTCCAACCCAAGATAGCAGGTTCTGTATGTCTGATGCCTCCCCCTGCCCTGCAGTTCTGCTCTGCAGTGTCCCGGCTTCCTCC
>NW_016840105.1:0-2559 GCF_001698545.2 Rhinopithecus bieti
TGGCAGACTGCTGTGTTAGTAGTGAGGGAGGCTTCGTGGGCATGGGACCCTCCTGGCCAGATGTTGGATATATTCTCCTGGTGTGCCTGTATGCTTACAGCGCCGTATTGGGGTGGGAGTTACCCGATTTTCCAAGTGTTGTGTGTCTCAGTTCCCCTGGCTAGGAAAACGGATCCCCTTCCCCCTTGCGCTTCCAGGTGAGGCGATGCCTCGCCCTGCTTCAGCTCTCGCTGGTCAGGCTGCAGCAGCTGACCAGCACCGATTGTCCAGCACTCCCTAGTGAGATGACCCCAGTACCTCAGTTGAAAATGCAGAAATCCCCGGTCTTCTGTGTCGCTCGCGCTGGGAGTTGGAGACTGGAGCTGTTCCTATTCGGCCATCTTGCTCCGCCCCCCCCGGGCAACCATTTATAAGTAAATATTCGATAATACAGTTTTTATCCTTCATTCTGTTGATGTTTTATAACACATTGATTTGCATATGTTGAACCATCCTTATATCCCTACGATAATCCACTTGATTTTCGTGTATTATCTTTTTTTAAGTACTTTTGGATTTGGTTTACTACTGTATTGTTGAGGATTTTTGTGTCTTTTCATCAGGAATATTGGCCTGTAATTTTCTTTTTGTTGTTGTGTCCTTGCCTGGTTTTGATATCAGAGTAATGCTGGCTTCATATAATGAGTTAGGAAGATTTTCTTCTCTTCAATATTTTGTCTAGATGATCTGTCTTATGTTGAGAGTGTGGCATTGAAGTCTCCAACTCTTATTGTATTGGTGTCTCTTTGTATTTAGATCTAATAATATTTGCTTTATGAATCTTGATGCTCTAGTGTTGGGTGCATATATATATTTAGAAATGTTATGTCCTCCTGTTGAATTGATCCTTTTATCATTATATAATGACCTTTGTTTCTTTTAAGTGTTTTTGACTTAAAGCCTTCTCACTTTTGGTTTCTTTTGTGTGGAATATCTTTTCCATCCCTTTACTTTTAGTCTATATATATCTTAACAAATGAATTGAGTTTCTTGTGGGTAGCATATAGTTGTGTTATGGTTTCTTTTTTTCTTTTTCTTTTTTTTTTTTTGGGACAGAGTCTTGCTCTTCCACCCAGGCTGGAGTGCAGTGGCCAGATCTCAGCTCACTGCAAGCTCCGCTTCCCGGGTTTACGCCATTCTCCTGCCTCAGCCTCCGAGTAGCTGGGACTACAGGTGCCCACCACCTCGCCTGGCTAGTTTTTTTTTTGTATTTTTTTAATAGAGACGGGGTTTCACCGTGTTAGCCAGGATGGTCTCGATCTCCTGACCTCGTGATCCGCCCGCCTCGGCCTCCCAAAGTGCTGGGATTACAGGCTTGAGCCACCGCGCCCGGCTGTTATGGTTTCTTATTCATTCAGTGGATCTATATCTTTTAATGAGAAATTTTAATCAGTTTACATTCACGGTTACTCTTGATATGTGAGGACTTATTTCTGTCATTTTGTCAATTGTCTTCTGGTTGTGTTTCTTTTGTTCTCTTATTTCTCTCTTATTATTTATCTTAATGGTTTGATTTTCTGGTGTGGTAACATTTGAGTCCTTTTTCTTCCTTATTTGTATCTTTGCTCTACGGTTAGTTTTATCATGCATTTTCATGATGGTAGATATCATCCCTTCACTTTGAGGTGAAAGAGTCACCAAGCAATTCTTGTAGGGCAGGTCTAGTGGTCTAGTGGTGATGAATTACCTGCTTTCTTTTTCTTTTTTTCTTTCTTTCTTTTTTTTTTTTTTTTTTTTTTTGGCTTGGAAATGTTTTATTTCTGTTTCATTTTGAAGCATAGCTTTTCTGGGTATTCTCGTCTCCCAGAATATATAATCCCTTTCTCTCCTGACCTGTAAGATTTCTGTTAAAAATTCATTGTTAGTCTAATAGGAATTCATTTATATATGACCACTTCTCTCTTGTTTTTAGAATTGTCTTTGAGTTTTTATTTATTTATTTATTTATTTATTTGAGATAGAGTCTTGCTCCATCACTCAGGCTGGAGTGTAATGGTGCGATCTCAGCTCACTACAACCTCTGCCTCCTGGGTTCAATCGATTCTCATGCCTCAGCCTCCTGAATAACTGGGACTACAGGTGCATGCCGCTACACCCAGCTAATTTTTGTATTTTTAGTTCAGATGGATTTTCGCCATGTTGACCACGCTGGTCTTGAACTCCTGACCCCAGGTGATCTGCCCACTTCGGCCTCCCAAAGTGCTGGGATTACAGGCGTGAACCACTGCACCCGACCTGTCTTTGACTTTTGACAGTTAGACTATAATGTGGTGGGAGATGAGACCTTTTTGGGTTGTATTTCTTTTGGGATCTTTTAGTTATCTGGATATCTGAATTTCTTGCTAGTCTTTGAAGTTTTCAGCTATTGTTTTATCAAATAGGTTTTCTATACTATTAAACTTTTTTTCACCTTTTGGGACCCTCAACATCTGAATATTTTGTCACTTTATGGTGTCTCATATGTCACATCTTTCTACATTTTTTTTTTTTTTTTTTTTTTTTTTTTTTTTTTTTTTTTTT
>NW_016840106.1:0-524 GCF_001698545.2 Rhinopithecus bieti
ATACTGGCAGTAATATCAACCTCTCAGCCTTGAGATATTAGGAAGAATATCACAGGGTGGATGTTCACCCCCTGCCATATTGTCAGTCTCTCCTCTCCATGGATATTAGGAACAATATCCCAGGCTAGGTGTACGCCTCCTGCTCTACGGGGAGTCATATCATCCTCTCCCTTCCAGGATATTAATAACAATATCACAGGGCAGGGGAACACAGCCTGCGATACTGGAATTATCATCCTCTCCCCCTCCGGATACTAGGAACCACATCACAGAAGAGCTGTATCCTCCCTGCGATATTGGGAGTAATAGCATAGGCTTCTTCCGTGAATATTAGGAGCAATATCACCGGGTGGCTGTCCGTTCATTGCTATGTTGGGAGTCATGTCATACTCTACCCCCTGGATATTAGGATCAGTGTCACAGGGTGAGTGTACACCTACTGCGATATTAAAACTAAGATCATGCTCTCTGTCCCTGGATATTAGGAACAACATCACAGGTAGGTGTACACCCTCTGCGGTATT
>NW_016840107.1:0-1453 GCF_001698545.2 Rhinopithecus bieti
ATAATGAAAGATAAATGTATAGTAAATACAAATAGAGATATAAATAAAGTAACAATATATATTAAATATATATGACATGTTAAATAAATATATGTGAGATAAAGACAGCATAAGTCATCTCAAAGATATATTTTTTATTTTCAATGTAGAAGTATCTTTACTTTCTCTAATTTCTCTACTTGCTTCTGTTGCAGAGACACATAGAGTTAAGAGTTGACTGCTTAAGGTTCTAGGGAGCCAAGCAAGATGGCCAAATAGGAACAGTTCCAGTCTCCAGCTCCCAGTGCCAGCGACACAGAAGTTGGGTGATTTCTGAATTTTCAACTGAGGTACCGGGTACATCTCACTAGGGAGTGCCAGACAATCAGTGCTGGTCAGCTACTGCAGCCTGACCAGTGAGAGGTGAAGCAGGGCGAGGCATCACCTCACCTGGGAAGCACAAGAGGGAAGGGAATCCCTTTTCCTAGCCAGGGGAACTGAGACACACAACACCTGGAAAATCACGTAACTTCCACCCCAATACTGTGCTAAACCAAGGATCTTAGCAAAAAGCACAGCAGGAGATTATATCCCACACCTGGCCGGGAGGGTCCCACGCCCACGGAGCCTCCCTCATTGCTAGCACAGCAGTCTGCGATCTAAAGGCAAGGCAGCAGCAAGCCTGGGGGACAGGCGCTCGCCCTTGCTGAGGATTAAGTAGGTAAAAAAAGTCGCTGGGAAGCTGGAACTGGGTGGAGCCCACAGCAACTCAAGGAGGCCTGTCTGTCTCTGTAGACTCTACCTCTGGGGACAGGGCACAGCTAAACAAACAAAGAAAAAAAAAGCAGCAGAAACCTCTGCAGATGCAAAGGACCCTGTCTGACAGCTTTGAAGAGAGTAGTGGATCTCCCAACATGGAGGTTGAGATCTGAGAACGGACAGACTGCCTGCTCAAGTAGGTTCCTGACCCTGAGTAACCTAACTGGGAGACATCCCCCACTAGATGCAGACCGACAACCCACACCTCTCACGGTGGGGTACACACCTGAGAGGAAGCTTCCAAAGCAAGAATCAGATAGGTACACTGGCTGTACAGCAATATTCTATCTTTTGCAGCCTCTGCTGCTGATACACAGGCAAACAGGGTCTGGAGTGGACCTCAAGCAATCTCCAACAGATCTACAGCTGAGGGTCCTGACTGTTAGAAGGAAAACTAACAAACAGGAAGGACACCCACACCAAAAACCCCATCAGTACCTCACCATCATCAAAGACAAAAGGCAGATAAAACTACAAAGATGGGGAAAAAGCAGGGCAGAAAAGCTGTAAATTCAAAAATTAAGAGTGTATCTCCCACTCCAAAGGAATGTAGCTCGTTGCCAGCAACGGATCAAAGCTGGATGGAGAATGACTTTGATGAATAGAGAGAAGAAGGCTTCAGTCAATCAAACTTCTCAGAGCTAAAGGAGGAATT
>NW_016840108.1:0-4562 GCF_001698545.2 Rhinopithecus bieti
CATGTTAAAGTTTGTGGATTTATCCTTCCTGCCTCATAAAATGTTTTCCAATATTATCCAGCTCTTTGTCTTCCTCTTTTATGTTCTTGGAGAAGTTTTGACTTTGTCTTTTGACTCTGTATTTTAGATTATTAACTTACTTTAATCATGTCTATTTTTAAAACATGGTTGTTCTAATTTTTAAAAATTTTTTGCAATTGCATTTAAAACCATTTAAAGAGTCATGTTTATTAAAACATTACACAGAATTGAAACTTACACAAAATAAAATTTACCCTTTTTAGGGTATAGTTCTATGAATTTTGACAAAAGCATAGACTCATGGAACCATCACCACAATTAAGATATGGAATAATTCCATTACCCTAAATGACAATTGCATTTTAAATTATTGTTTTTGTTCCTTTTTCTATAGAAAGTTGTTGTCTTTAAGCAAAGTGGGAGGCATCTCACCACCCAACCTCAAACTATATTACAAGGCTACAGTAACCAAAATAGCATGGAACTGGTACAAAAAAAGACACATAGACCAATGGAACAGAGTAAAGAACTCAGAAATAAGACTGCACATCTACAACCATCTGATCTTTGACAAACCTGACAAAAACAAGCAATGGGGAAAAGATTCCTATTTAATAAATGGTGCTGGGAGAACTGGCTATTCATATGCAGGAAATTGAAACTGGACCCCTTCAATACACATATAAAAATTAACTCAAGGTGGATTAAAGACTTAACTCAAGGTGGATTAAAGACTTAAATGTAAAACCTAAAACTATAAAAACCCTAGAAGAAAATCTCAGCAGTACCATTCAGCACACAAGCAGGGGCAAAGATTTCATGACAAAAACACCAAAAGCAATTGTGACAAAAGCAAAAATTGACAAATGGAGTGTAATTGAACTAAAGAGCTTCTGCATAGCAAAAGAAACTATCATCAGAGTGAACAGACAACCTGCAGAATGGGAGGACATTTTTGCAATCTATCCATCTGGCAAGGGTCTAATATCCAGAGTGTACAAGGAACTTAAACAAATTTAAAGAAAAAAACAAACAACCCCATTAAAAAATGGGCAAAGGGCATGAACAGGCACTTCACAAAAGAAGACATTCATGCAGCCAACAAACACGAAAAAAAACTCAACATCATTGATTATTACAGAAGTGCAAATCAAAACTACAATTAGAAACAATCTCATGCCAATCATAATGGCTACTATTAAAAAGTCAAGGATCAACAGATGTTGGTGAGGTTGCAAAGAAAAGATAATGCTTTTACACTGTTGGTGGGAGTGTAAATTAGTTCAACCATTGTGGAAGACCATGTGGCAATTCCTCAAATATCTAGAAGCAGAAATACCAATTGACCCAGCAATCCCATTATGGTTATATACCCAAAGGAATATAAATCATTCTAATATAAAGATACATGCACACATTTGTTCACTACAGCACTATTCACAATAGCAAAGACATGGAATCAACCCAAATGTCCATCAATGATAGGCTGGATAAAGAAAATGCAGTATATATATACCATGGAATACTATGAAGCCATATAAAGGAAAAAGATCATGTCCTTTGCAGGGACATGGATGGAGCTGGAAGCTGTTATTCTTAGCAAATAAATGCAGGAACAGAAAACGAAACACCATATGTTCTCACTTACAAGTGGGAGCTGAACGATGAGAACACATGGACACATAGGGAGGAACAACACTCACTGGGACATGTTGGGGGTCCGGGGGAGGGAGAGTATCAGGAAGAATAGCTAATGGATGCTGGGCTTAATAGCTAGGTGATGGGTAGATCTGTGCAGCAAACCACCATGGCATACATTTACATATGTAACAAACCTGCACGTCCTGCACATCCTGCACATGTACCCTGGAACTTAAAATGAAACTTGAAGAAAAAAAAAGTTAAAAAAAGAAAGCTTTATTTCTTTTTTAAGAACAAATTAATTTTGTTCTAAAATATTTTCTGTTTCCTGAATTATTTTAGGCTTTTCAGAATCAATTGCTCGGTCTGGTGATTCTCCACCCTCCCCGACAGATTGCTGATGTGGATTTCTCGGCAATTCGTCACAGGTCCCTTTCTCTCTCCAGCAAGTCTCTTGCTGAGCGACAGCTGCATGCATGCAGGATCTGTGGAGGCGTGTGCCTCCCGTAAGAGGAGCAGGCTGTGTGGACGGCAGGCTTCACTTTAGGGCCAGTGGGCACGATACAGTCAGGCGGACTGAGGGTCCCAAAGGCAGCAAAGGAAAGCCGCCTTCACCTTGGCTGTGGACTTTCACTCTGGGCGAAAGTTCTTCTCTTTATTCTCTCTTTTATGCTTGTCATGAAGGACCAGAGGTTCTTGAGACACACGTTCCCTCTCTCAGGTATCTACTCCCCATTAGAAACCTTCCTGAGACAGTAGTTCTCTTTCTTCTGATGGCATGTTTCAGCTGGAAAGCGCTTGTTGAGACCCACTGCTGACTGCTATTGTAGTCTCTGTGTGTGTTATGGGGATGGATCTGGAGGCAACTGGTCCACCTGCTCCACAGGAGGTGCTCGTTATCAAGGCCCCAGAACTCTTGGCCTCCCCTCGGGGCTTAAGGTTCCCTGTAGTGCGGGCCTTTTCATCTTTTCTTCTGCCGTGTGGCTTGCACTATGGCACTACTTTCCTTTACACACCTCAATCTGTCCTCCAGGAATTGCTCAAAAGTTCTCTTCCATCCATACCTATTCCCTGTTTCTCAGCACTATTGTGGATTTCTTGTTTCTATCCTTCATTCTTTTCCTTTGGCCTCCCTCTGTCCTTCTCTTCTCCCCTCTCTGCCTCTCTCCCTTCTTTCCTCTGTTCCTTCTTCTTGTGTGTTGTGTCATTTTTAAAGGATTTGTGTTTGGAAAGAAATTGGATTCTGTCATCAGTCTACTGTCTTAATCCAATCTTTATTGTTTGTTTGACACTTTATTTTGTCAAAGTCAAATAAAATAAAGAGACCAATCCCTAAAATGAAAAAGCTTTATTTGGGAGGAAAGCATCACAGTTCAGGGCATACATGCAGACTGAAAGGTCATTAGTGAGTCTCAAGGAAAAAGAGGTTAGAGGTTTTACAGAAAGGAGAAATAGTGCATATTGCTCTTTGAGAAATTTCATTGGCAGGTTCTGAGGAGCTGGCAAGTTCTGACTGGTGAGTGATGGCAGCGGGCAAAACTAGTCTTAGAGTTGTAACAGGTGTTTCAGTAATCATTAGATGAGACTTATTTCAGATTACAGCAGGCAGTTTCAGCTGCCAGGCTTGGAGAAAATTACATTTATGGAGCAATATTTTGTGCCCTGAGTGCTTTTACCCTTGGCCTCTCCATTCAAGTTGTATGATAAACAAGAATGACCCACTTTCTATGATAAACTTTCACAATTTGTATACTCATTACAGAGGCAACCTAGTATAATGGTTGAGAGGTTGTACTGTGATACCAGACAGCCTGAGTTAGAATATCAGCTCTTTTGCATAATATCTGTGTGACCTTGGACAAGTTGCTTAATTTTTGTGTGCTTCAGTTTTATCTGTTAAATGGGATAAAAAATAAAATAGTTTCCTTTTTTTTTTTTTTTTTTTTTTGAGATGGAGTCTCACTCTGTCGCCCAGACTGGAGTGCAGTGGCACGATGTCGGTTCACTGCAAGCTCCGCCTCCCAGGTTCACGCCATTCTCCTGTCTCAGCCTCCCGAGTAGCTGGGACTACAGGCGCTTGCCACCAGGCCCGGCTAATTTTTGGATTTTTGGCAGAGACAGGGTTTCCATGTTAGCGAGGATGGTCTCGATCTCCTGACCTCATGATCAGCCTGCCTCGGCCTCCCAGAATGCTGGGATTATAGGCGTGAACCACCGCGCCTGGCCAAAACAGTTTCCGTTTTTATCCCATTTAGTCCCATAGAATAGCCTTCTATGCGACTGTTCTAAGGATTAGAAGTGAATATATGTAAGTTACTTAGAACATTGCCTGGCACACATTTTATTATTGTTTTATGTACTATGTTCTTAAAATTCAATGAATTATCGCTTTAATTTTTTTTAATGTTTGGTTTTATAGATTGCACCAACAATTCATTTTGTTTACTTATTCTTAAGGTAGAGCAACATTGTTTATATAAAATAGTTGCACAATATATCAATAACTAGAAACAACTCAAATATATAACAATTATAGAATTAATAAGTAAACCACAGAATATATTATTATAAATTAAAAGGAAGACATGGAAAAATAGATTCGCAAAGATGGCCGAATAGGAACAGCTCCAGTCTCCAACTCCCAGCGCGAGCGACACAGAAGACCGGTGATTTCTGCATTTTCAACTGAGGTACTGGGGTCATCTCACTAGGGAGTGCCGGACAATCGGTGCTGGTCAGCTGCTGCAGCCTGACCAGCGAGAGCTGAAGCAGGGCGAGGCATCGCCTCACCTGGAAGTGCAAGGGGGAAGGGAATCCGTTTTCCTAGCCAGGGGAACTGAGACACACAACACCTGGAAAATCATTTAACTCCCACCCCAATCCGGCGATTTAAGCAAAGA
>NW_016840109.1:0-487 GCF_001698545.2 Rhinopithecus bieti
TTGTGGTGTGTCCAATTCTTGGTTCAAGGCATCAAGAACTGGGACACCTTCAACCAGTAACATTATCTTAATATCTTGTTTTAAAACTGAATTCTGCTTTTCATCTGTTCACCTAGTTTTTAGAAGATGACAATGAAATACAACTTGGAACTTACCACAGCTTAATACGAGGGTCAATATGAGCTATACAACAGGTTTGATGTTTAAAAGTTTGCAACTTTTTTTTTTTTTTTTTTTGAGACGGAGTCTGGCTCTGTGGCCCAGGCTGGAGTGCAGTGGCGCGATCTCAGCTCACTGCAAGCTCCGTCTCCCGGGTTTGCGCCGTTCTCCTGCCTCAGCCTCCCGAGTAGCTGGGACTACAGGCGCCGCCACCACGTCCGGCTAATTTTTTGTATTTTTTAGTAGAGACGGGGTTTCACCGTGTTAGCCAGGATGGTCTTGATCCCCTGACCTCGTGATCCACCCGCCTCGGCATCCCAAAGTGCTG
>NW_016840110.1:0-1478 GCF_001698545.2 Rhinopithecus bieti
ATCTCACAGCGTTGCACTTATGTTTCCTGGAAGAGTCCATTAACACTGTGTTTGAGGAACCGGAGAAGGGCTACTTTCCATCGCATTGAGGCTTACGCTGATAAAGGAAATATCATCAGTTCAACACGTGAAAGAAGCTTTCTGAGAAACTTCTTTGTGAACTGTGAATTCATCGCACAGAGTTACAACTTAGTCCTCATGAAGCAGTTTGCTAGCAGTTTTTTCGTGGAATCTGCAAAGTGATATTTGGGCGCCCATTGGGCCCCATTGTCAAAAAGGAAATATCCTCAGAAAATAACCAGAGAGAAGCTATCTGAGAGATTGCTGTCGTATCTGTGACTTCATCACAGAGAGTTCCACCTTCCTTTCTTGGAAAAGTATGCTAACACTGTTGTCGTGGATTCTGCAAAGTGATATTTGGGAGCTCATTGAAGTTTATAGTGTAAAAGGAAATATCTTCAGATAAAAAGTGGAAAGAAGCCTTATGGGAAAATGAATTGCGATGTATGAATGCAACTCACAGAGTTACACGTTTCTCTTCAGTGATCAGTTTGCTAACACAGTTTTCTTGAAATCTGCAACGGGATACTTCTTGGCACAATGAAGCTTACGGTGAGAAAGGAAATATCCTCAGATGAAAACTAGATAGAAGCTTTCCTAGAAACTTCTTGGTGATGTGTGAATTCAGCACACACAGTTACAATTATGTTTCCTTTAACAGTCCATTAACACTGTCTTTGGGGAACCTGAGAAAGGCTACTTTCCATCGCATTGAGGCCTACGCTGATAAAGGAAATATCATCAGTTCAAAACGTGAAAGAAGCTTTCTGAGAAACTTCTTTGTGATCTGTGAATTCATCTCACAGGTTTCCATATTAGTCCTCATGAAGCAGTTTGCCAACAGTCTTTTCGTGGAATCTGTAAAGTGATATTTGGGAGCCCATTGGGAACATTGTGAAAAAGGATATATCCTCAGATCATAACTAGAGAGAGGCTTTCTGAGAGATTGCTTTCTGATGTGTGACTTCATCACACTGAGTACCACCCTTCCCTGCTTGGAACAGTTTGCTAACACTGTTGTCATGGATTCTGCAAAGTGATATTTCGGGGCTCATTGAAGACTATGTTGAATAAGGAAATATCTTCAGATAAAAACTGGAAAGAAGCCTGCTGGGAAAATGCACTTCGATGTATAACAGTCCATTAACACTGTCTTTGGGGAACCTGGGTAGGGCTATTTTCCATTGCATTGAGGTCTACCCTGATAAAGGAAATATCATCAGTTCAAAACTTGAAAGAAGCTTTCTGAGAAACTTCTTTGTTATCTGTGAATTCATGTCACAGAATTCCAACTTAGCTCTCACGAAGCCGTTTGTTAACACTCTTTTCAGGGAATCTGCAAAGTGATATTTGGGAGTCCATTGGGGCGCATGGTGAAAAACGAAATATCCTCAGAGAATAACTAGAGAGAAGCTTTC
>NW_016840111.1:0-1448 GCF_001698545.2 Rhinopithecus bieti
GCGCCACTGCACTCCAGCCCGGGCCACAGAGGGAGACTGTCTCAAAAATAAATAAATAAATAAGATGCTCCAACCATGATTGGTGATGCAAATCATAGAGGGAAAGAGGATATTAAGAAATAATAAAACAGCTACTTTAAACCATTCTGTGCCTGAACATTTTGATGGCAATATTGGTCATATTGTAAATTTGAAAACATAAATGTTAATCTAGATGGAATTTAGTCTACCAGTGATTATAAGAGCTTTATCCAAGTGAAAAACTTGCATTTTTATTTCTAGCGTTCCTTAGAAACTGCGAAACTCCGACCGGGTACGGTGGCTCATGCCTGTAATCCCAGCACTGGGAGGCCGAGGCGGGCGGATCACGAGGTCAGGAGATCGAGACCATCCTGTCCAACATGGCGAAACCCCGTCTCTACTAAAAATACAAAAATTAGCTGGACGTGGTGGCGCGCACATGTAGTTCCAGCTACTCGGGAGGCTGAGGCAGGAGAATTGCTTGAACTCGGGAGGTGGAGCTTGCAGTGAGCCAAGATCGCACCACTGCACTGCAGCCTGGGTGACAGACTGAGACTCCTTCTCAAAAAAAAAGAAAAGAAAGAAAGAAAAAAGAAAATGTGAAGCACCTTATTATTTTGTTTTAATTTTCAGAATTCCACTTCCTAGATAAGCAGAACGTAGAGCCAACTGTTATGTTCTGGTTGTTTTTAATGGGTATATTTATGTTCTCCCCCAAATTATAATTTATTAATGTCTAACTTCAATTAGATGAGTTGATTACTTTTCATACACCATTGACTAAAGGAAACCTAATTTTACATGTAATTCAAGGGGATCTGTAAGAACATTTTAAAATTAAATCAACACACGTACACTGAAAATCATTCAGATAGTTTGATGAGCAAAAAAACAGTGAAAACCAGAAATTTTTTTTTCCTTCTACAGACCTTGGTCCTGTTTTTCAGAGTTAGGCAAGGTTTATCATTTTCTTTTTTTACTATATGCTCTTCTCTTGAACTGTAAATAATATTTTATAATCACCTAATTTGTTTTATCCATTTTAAGTAATATCCCTTGACGTTTTATGAAGGGTAGAGAATATAGCTCATTTGCCCCACTTTCTTCTTTTAAAACTGTATTTCCAATTTAGTCTTTAATATATAATTTTAAGGGATTTTTTAAAAATTTGCTTTCTCTAAATAATATAGTTACAGTGCTTAATTCTTTGCTTAAATAATGTACTGTATAAATAATATACTGTCCATCCAATTTGAACACCACTGACTGGCTCAGGAGGATGTGGAGATTAGTATACAATTTCCCTACCCTCCAACATTCCCTGTCATAGCTTTCGACTTGCATCAAATATGGTTCTAGGCTTATATTTTCACATTTTATGTAAATTACATCCTATTTTGTAATTATAATAAAGTCTGTGCTGTGTT
>NW_016840112.1:0-522 GCF_001698545.2 Rhinopithecus bieti
CTGCGCCTGTAATACCAGCTCCTCAGAAGGCTGAGGCAGGGGAATTGCTTGAAGCTGGCAGGCAGAGGTTGCAGTGGGCCAAGATCGGACCGCTTCACTGCAGCCTGGGTGACAGAGCGAGACACCATCTCAAAGAAATACACACACACACACACACACACAGACACACACACGCACACATCCCAAAAATGAATGAAGTACCAAAAACTCTGGTCTAGACAAAATGCTCACAGGACACTCACATATCGAACAGAAAAAATAAATAAATAAATAAAAGTCCTTGAAAACAAAAGTTCCAGGAGGGGCACGTCAGAATAGAAATTTAACACTTTGCTTATACAGTGCAAATAGTAACCTGAAGAGAACCATGGGGGGGGTTGGGGAGGGGAGGGGGAATCAAAATTTACAACGAAGTGCTCTAAAAGAAGCGAAAGTCCCTCAGAAACTTTTTACAGTCCACGTCCATGTATTGCAAACTCGATCCTAATAATTGACAGGGGACGAAGAATAAAATTATATCTG
>NW_016840113.1:0-4686 GCF_001698545.2 Rhinopithecus bieti
CATACAGCCAACGGGCACATGAAAAAATGCTCATCATCACTGGCCATCAGAGAGATGCAAATCAAAACCACAATGAGATACCATCTCACACCAGTTAGAATGGCAATCATTCAAAAGTCAGGAAACAACAGGTGCTGGAGAGGATGTGGAGAATTAGGAACACTTTTACACTGTTGGTGGGATTGTAAACTAGTTCAACCATTATGGAAAACAGTATGGCGATTCCTCAAGGATCTAGAACTAGATGTACCATATGACCCAGCCATCCCATTACTGGGTATATACCCAAGTTTTTAAGACTTGCCTGAACATGGGCTTGTTGATAAGTATGGCAAGAGTGGTTAAGAACTCTAGCGTTAGAGTCATATTCATCTGGATTATAGAGCCTTAGGAAAGCCCTATGATTAAGCATTAGTTTCCTCAGCTTTTAGGTGGGTATACTAATAACAGATGACCATAAGGTTATTATGAAAATTAAATGAAATAATTATGTATAAAACACTTGGCACAGTGCATGGCACCTGGGATGTCCTTAGTAGATGGTAGCTAATGGTGATATTACTGTCTTGGAGAATATGAGAGTTCTGCAAAATACAGTTGTGGAAAAGCTGATCTGTAATCTTATAGGTTGTTCATTTCATCCAGTTTTACATATAAGGCCAATATAAATTCCTGTGATTAATTCCATGGTCTAATCCTTGCTCTATCTCTAGTGCAAATGCCAGATCTTCGGTCTTACAGGACATATTGTGATGTAAACATTCTACCAAAAGGATCTCATTTCGAAACGAGGCCCTGTTTGTGACTGCTTTAGGAATCTTACCACTGGAATATGAGGGGTTTTGATGATCTGGTCCTAGAGGTGGGGTTTAGTCTATTCAGTTGTATTGTTATGGCCATCAAATATTATCTAGTACCCCTTGAATGAACATAATAATATGTCGTCATATTACATCAAGGTGTAATATGTGGCTCACCAATGGAGAGAAGGGGTATCTGGCTAAATTTGATGCTTGTGTTTAATTTAGATGTGAGTAATGTTTGTGTTATCCTAACAGATGTCCCAGCACATGGTACTTTGTTTGTATTCATTAATTCATTTATTGATTCACAGATATTCAATGATTGCCTCCTATGTGCTGGGTATGGGGACTGCAAAGATGAGTAAGAAGTGTGCCCTGTCTCCAAGGCTGTAGAGTTGCCTTGTGGAGCTGATCCTGAGTGTGAATGATTAGAGTACAGTGGAGGGAAGTGTCCCAAGGAAGGACAGAGAGATGTATAGAGAAAAGGAGGCACTCAAACCCAAGCAGAAAAGTCTCTGAGGTAGAGTAGAAATATGCCATACAGCTTATGAAAGAAAAGAGCTTTGGGGCCTTTCAAGTGGTCTGGTATAATGCCAGCAGCAGTGGGCAGCAGGGAAGGGGCTAGGAGTGCCAGGATATGTGACGGAAGTGGAGGCAAGAGCAGGCCATGACGAAGCCTCAATGACAGGGCAAGGGGTTTTGTAGGAGTTTGGACTGTGACATACTGATCAGGTTGCTTTTAAGGCAAATACTTGGAAGCAGTATGGAGAAGGACCCGGAAGGAACCAAAGTGGATGCAGGGAGAGCAGTTCAAAAAGATGAACCATTCAGGTCTGGGCTGGTGCAGGATGAGGGGCATTTGTGTTTAGGAAAAAGAGGCAGGTGCAAGTTTTAAAAAACTCAAGCAACATTGTTCTAAGCACTTGAAGAGGGACTTATGAGACAATGGCTGTGGAGATGGAGAGGTGAGGAGAGGTTTAAGAGATTCTTAATATGCAGGACTGACAGAATATGGAGACAATTTATTGCTGGCATTATTCTGGTAGACGGGAGGGAGAAAGGACATCGAGGATGACTCAGGTTTCTGGCTTTGATGATTGGAGATACGGTGAGACCATTGACTGAGACCTGGAATGTGGTGGCCAGAGAGAAAGAAGCAGTGTGTTGCCGAAGGATGGGATCCAATGAGTTGGATGTGTCTGTGAGGTATTCAGGAGGACTGGTCCAGTAAAAAATGCAAATATGGCCCTGGCACTCCCACAAGCTCTGGGTTAGAGATGTGGACACAGGATTCATTAGCCTATTTGAAGAGAGGGGAAGTTATGGGGCAGGGGAGTGGTTCAGGCTGAATTGGAGTAAGCCAATGAGAAGGTCATAGCTAGGATAAGCCAAGTGCCATTGCACGTTGATTCCTTCTCAATCTTAAGAGCATCCTGGCTTGAGTGCTGAATAACATGATTATGCTTGATGGAACCCTAGGACATATCAACATTTACAGGGAGAAAGGGAGATGGAGACTAATAGCCAGGGAGGTGAAAGGAAATAGCAAGAAGAGTGATGTGATAGCAAGTGGGGGAGTGTAGACAAAAGCTGGATGGCAGTGCCTTTGGGATTAAAGGAAAGATGCAGAAACGTCATTCCTCCAAGAAGTTTGCCTAAAAGGAAGAAAATGCACAGGTAGCTGGAGAGAGGCATGGGGTTGAAGGGGAGCTGCTATTTGTTTTACAGAAGACTCTACGGAACATTTTAGTGGACTGAAGGGTATCAGATAGTGGAAAGGGAAAGATGAGAGAAACAGAGGAGAGAGAAATGATGGACGGAATCGCAGAGGAAGACAGGAGGAGATGAAGGATACAAGTGGGAGAGGTATACTTTAAAGAGAAAGTTTGGCTTTTTCTAATTGGCGGAATCATAAAAAGATTGATAGGAATACAAATAAATTTGGAAGTAGCTGGGGAGCAGGCCTGGAAGCTGAGAAAATCGATTCTTCAGTGGCCTCTCTTCTCACTATAAAGAAAGAGGTAAGGTCATTTGCTGATAGGGGAGAAAAGGCAGGAGCTAGGTGCTTGAGAAGGTGGTAAAAAATGGGATAAATGGGAAAGGAGCTGACTGGATGCCTCCCTCACAGAAATATTTTTGGGGTGTGCTGAAACTGGAAATCACAAATTTATCACTAGCCCAGTCTGCATCATTTATTTTTCTTCTGCAGCATGTGGCAAGCCCTGTGCTGGTGAGACATCCGTAGATCATTAGATTGATCCTATTCTGGGAATAGGCTGTGTGTGGTAGAGCGATGAGGGCTGAAGAACTAAGGCTGAAGGTGAGCGAGCCCTATGGTGGAAAGTGAAGTCAATGAGGCCGATTGGAAGAAAAAGGACAGGAAGAGGAATCCCAATAGATGGCAAGGTGTTGGTATGGCTGGAATAGATGAATGAAAAAGAGCAGAAATGTTAATGGATTGCCGTTGGACATAGGAGTATCCAAATTTAAGATTGCAGAGATGGAACAATTCCCAGTGGTAACAAAGTCCAGGATGTAGCTGTAGGAAATTATTGCTTAAGTGAAATAAAGAGACAGTTTGTCAAGTGAATAATATGATATTCTTTGAAGCTTTTCACTTGAGCAACCTTTCCAGTTTATTACTTTGGAATTTGCCATTGTTGGTTGGAATTGTACTGAGAACCTGGATCTTTCTATGATTGGTCTAGATAGAATGTTTTGTTGGCAGTAGATAAACTGCAGGACTGTTTTCATTGGTAACGCTTGAGAACTTAAAAAGAATCTGAAGGTTGCCAGTTAGACACGGTGCCTCACACCTGTAATCCCAGCACTTTAAGAGGCCGAAGGTGGACCACTTGAGGTAAGGAGTTCGAGACCAGTCTGGGCAATATGGAAAAACCCCATCTCTACTAAAAATATAAAAATTAGCCAGGTATAGTGGTGCATGCCAGTAATCCCAGCTACTCGGGAGGCTGAGGCAGGAGAATCACTTGAACCTGAAAGGTGGAGGTTGCAGTGAGCTGAGATTGCACCACTGCACTCCAGCCTGGGTGACAAAGCAAGAATACGTCTCAAAAAAAATTATTGATAACCGGCCATTAATAAATTGTTCCTGTAGTTGTGTTAACTTTGTTGGATTTTGATTTGGCCAATGGTTACACTAATTTTGAATGAGCTTACTAATAAAGACAAAAATTGAAGAATGAACTTGGAATAATCATTTGGAGGAAGCCAAAGGGCATTGTCGTATTTCAAATAAACAATGTCATCCATGAAATGGTAGTCTCAGATGAATGTGGTATAATGAATGCAACAAATGTGTATTTTCAGTTGCCTAGGGATTCAGGACAGCATCCTGGACACTGAAGACAGAGCGTTTTAAAGGAGACTTTGTAGTGGTGCTCAGGATAACTAGAGAGAGAGAAAAAAAAAAGCCAAATAAATCTAGACTGGACCCGTTTTGTTGAATTATATTGTTTCATTAGTCATGTAGATTTCTCATACATTACCTAACAATAGAGGGTTAATGTTTTGGGGCCAACCTCATCTGGTGCACATTTATTATGTTACTTTAAATATAATCTGTGACTTGATGTACATGTTTGTTGACTCAGTATGCATACTTGAGATACTTCAAAGCCAAGTTGTTTGCTATGTTGCTAGAGTCATCTTTTTTTTTTCTTACTTTGCTATAGTAAACTTTCTTACATGGATTTTAGACCAATAATCATGATTTCTAAGTATTTTACATTGTTTCTTTCCTTTATTTTTTTTTCATTTTTTTGATTGTGGTAAAGTATACATAACAAAATTTATCATCTTAACCATTTTTTTTTTTTTTTTTTTTGAGACGGAGTCTTGCTCTGTCGCCCAGACTGGAGTA
>NW_016840114.1:0-527 GCF_001698545.2 Rhinopithecus bieti
AAAGGCTCCCATCATTGACTGTGGATGTGGAAAACCTTTCCTAGCTTAGAGCATTTGTATTTATAATACATTTGAAAGTCAGAGTTCATGTTACCTGTTTTAATCACACGACTACATGTCCCAGTACACAAAAGGGCGCTGGCTGGCATCTTCTTAATATATTTAGTAAAGATCATAAGAAATCCCTTAAGAGTTTAAATGTCCGTGGAACAGGCATACAGGCTCTAGTCAAGAATGATTTAGAGTGAACGGAAGCGGTGTGACACCTGACATTCCTCTCTGTTCACGGAGCTTCTTTGAGGCTTGAAGATTGATTTTACCGTCTAGACCTCTCTGGCTAATATCTATTCTTCAAGCACCTTGGTTACCCTGACATAGGAATTTACTTCTTTTCCTTGAATGGAAAACACTTTCAAAAATAATAACAAGCATTATCATAAACTAATATATGTGAGAGCACTTAGTTGAAACAGAAAGGAGTTTTAGTAGACAGTGTTACACTATCTTTGACAATCAAGGAGAACTTT
>NW_016840115.1:0-1036 GCF_001698545.2 Rhinopithecus bieti
ATAACATTATACGTACAAAATTATGCACAGAAGTTTTCATTTAGAGTGAAAAAAAATCATAACAAATTTTATTTTATTTTTTATTTTTTTGAGACGGAGTCTCGCTCTGCCGCCCAGGCTGGAGTGCAGTGGCCAGATCTCAGCTCACTGCAAGCTCCGCCTCCCGGGTTCACGCCATTCTCCTGCCTCAGCCTCCCGAGTAGCTGGGACTACAGGCGCCCGCCACCTCGCCCGGCTAGTTTTTTTTTTTTGTATTTTTTTTAGTAGAGACGGGGTTTCACCGTGTTAGCCAGGATGATCTCGATCTCCTGACCTCGTGATCCGCCCGTCTCGGTCTCCCAAAGTGCTGGGATTACAGGCTTGAGCCACTGCGCCCGGCCTCATTACTGATTGTTTAGAAAAGTTTCTTTCAGCTTTACAACTTCCTTTTGGTAATACCATGTAATTTCTTAAGATTGTTGTCAAATTTGGTAAAACTTCTACCAAGTTTCTTTCATATATAAACTTTAAGATTTCAGGGTGTTTGGCTGGGCACAGTGGCACATGCCTGTAATCCCAGCACTTTGGGAGGCTGAGGTGGGTGGATCACGAGGTCAGGAGTTCAAGACCAGCCTGGCCAAGATAGTGAAACCCCATCGCTACTAAAACTACAAAAATTAGCCAGGCACAGTGTCAGGTGCGTGTAATGCCAGCTACCGGGAGGCTGAGGCAGGAGAATCACTTGAACCTGGGCGGCAGAGGTTGCAGTGAGCTAAGATTGTGCCACTACACTCTAGCCTGGGTGACAGAGTGAGACTCCATCTCAGAAAAATAAAAATAAAAAAAGATTTCAGGGTGTTCAAATTTTCTTGTGCAATGACTAATCTCAAACATACTTTGCATTAATAACATTCACTAATTTGTCATAGATGTCTTATTTTAGTGAGTACTATCTTACCGTTATAGTTAACTAAGCAAGACTTCAATCTATTTCCAATATGTTTATATGATTCATTTATCTTCGTTTATTGGATTTTTTTTTTTTTTTTTTTTGAGG
>NW_016840116.1:0-860 GCF_001698545.2 Rhinopithecus bieti
TGAAGAGAATCGTGTATCTCTGTGAGGTGCATTCACTCATGGCAATGCAGTTTCTCAGAAGGCTTCTTTCCAGTTTGATCTGAGGATATTTCCTTTATCACCGTAGCCCTCAATATGCTCCCAAATATACCTTTGCAGCATCCACGACAACAGTGTTAGCCAACTGTTCCAAGAAGCGAAGGGTGGAACTCTCTGAGATGAAGTCACACATCAGAAAGCAATCTCCGAGAAAGCTTCTCTTTTTTTATTAAGTGAGGATATTTCCTTTTTCACCATGGGCCCCTCTGGGTTCCCAAATATCACTTTCCAAATTCCACGAAAAAGATTAGCACACTGCTTCCTGAAGTCTACGTTATCAGTCTGTGAGATGAACTCACAGATCAGAAAGAAGTTTCTCAGAAAGCTTCTTTCACGTTTTGAACGGATGAAATTTCCTTTATCAGCGTAGGCCTCAAAGCGATCCAAGGAAGCGATTCTCAGGTCCCTAAAGACAGTGTTAATGGACTGCTCCACGAAACATAAGTGTAACTCTGTGAGATGAATTCACACATCACCAAGAAGTTTCTAAGAAAGCTTCTTTCTAGTTTTCATCTGTGGATATTTCCTTTGTCACCGTAAGGTTCATTGCGCTATGAATTATCTAGTTGCACATTTCCAGAAACCTTAGTTAGCAAACTGATCACTGAAGAGAAACGTGTATCTCTCTGAGTTGCATTCACTGACGGCAATGCAGTTTCTCAGAAGGCTTCTTCCAGTTTTGATCTGAGGATATTTCCTTTTTCACCATATCTGTCAATGAGCTCCGAAATATACCTTTGCAGAATCCACGACAACACTGTTAGCTAATTGTTCCAAGAAGG
>NW_016840117.1:0-490 GCF_001698545.2 Rhinopithecus bieti
CCTACCCAGCTATTCACAACTGGCTCCAAGGTTGGTGTTGGGAAGGCTCTGCAGGTGGTGGCTAGGAGTACAGGCTGAGGGCCTGAATTCCTTTGTGACAGTAGGAGAATTACCACATTACCTACTTCTCTAGAATAGTAACAACAATAGTTCCAACCTTGTGGGATTGTGAGGATTATGTGAGATGATGTATGTAAACTGCCTACTATAGTGTCTAGCATGCAATAGGCACTCAATAGTTGTCAGCTGTTATTTTCTCTGACACCCCATCTTGTTCTGCCCTTCTCTAGTTCTGGGTGGTTGCTATGCTGTGAAAGTGTGGGGCATCAAAGGAGCAGGCCAGAGGCTCTTCCACCTCCTGCGGGGCCCTGGGAAAGTGAGCAGAAATGCAGGTTCATGTGGTTATGTCTTACTTGTGAGCCCCTCTGAGAAGAGCAGCGCCTCCTGCAGTAACTTGGCTTTACTCTGTCAACTTTAGGGTGTTCTAGTG
>NW_016840118.1:0-524 GCF_001698545.2 Rhinopithecus bieti
AAATGGCTGAAGTCCAGTATCTAGCCTTTCCATTGCATGAAGCATCAGTAAAAAAGGTGGGACACTTAACTGGAGTGTAAGAGATAGGATTATATGGCAGTAAAGAGAAAAAGAACCCATATACTCAGCGCAAGCCACTTACCAACCCTCATGATTTCCCAACAGAGAATAATTTTATAGGGTCAGCACCAAGCAACTGACAAGCTTGATGTCGCCCTTTAATAATTAATTCAGCCAATTTATCAATATATGGGTGAATTTTCTTAATGGCTTTGTTAGCCAAAATAGCCACTCCAGAATATTATTAACTTGGTGTAAAACGGCCCTTGGCGAATAGGGAGTATGAAAAAGACACAACGAAAGTGGAAGACTGGGTGCAATATAATCAAGGTGAGCTTCACTAATTCTATTTTCTACAATGACAGTTCTTCTTCTGCTACAGGGGATAATTGACGAGAACTATTTAAATCTGAATCTCCTTCCAAGGTAGCAAATAGATGTCACAATTTGTAAGTAGGGATGAT
>NW_016840119.1:0-2248 GCF_001698545.2 Rhinopithecus bieti
AAGAACTACGTGATGCATGCACAAGCTTCAGTAGCTGATTCGATCAAGTGGAAGAAAGGGTATCAGTGATTGAAGATCAAATGAATGAAATGAAGCAAGAAGAGAAGTTTAACTTTTATACATATTAAAGGAAATCCTTCAGACAGAAACTTGGAAGTACACAAAGAAATGAAGAGCCTTGGAAATAGTAAAAATTAAGGTAAATATAAAAGAAATAATTTTAAAATTATCTAAACAAAGCAATGTTTTGAATTTATAACATAGGTAAAATAAAAGGTATGATAAAAATAGTAATGGATGGGAGAGAGGAAATTGAAAATATATTGTTAAATTTCTTACAGGATATATAAAGTGGTATTGTAACATTTGAATCTAGATTGTGATGAATTAATGATGTTTACTGTAAACACTGGGGAAACTACTAAGAAAAAAACGAAAGAAAGTAATGTAACTAGTAAGACAATTGTGAAAGTAAAGTATAATCAGAAAAAATCTAATAAACATATAAATAGCATTATATTTAAATTTAACACTCACAGTGATTACATTAAATATAAATTATCTAAACTCTCTGATTAAAAGGCTGACTTGGTCAATGGGAAAAGAATACACACTATATAAAATTTAATCAGAAGAAAATGAGTCAGCTATATTGACATTAAAGAGATTCAAAACAAGGATTATTTTAAAAAAATAAAGACATCACATGTTTTCATAGTAATTGCTAATAATAAAAGTAATCACTAAGGAGATTGAGTAATGCTAAATGTATACACATTTAACAGCAGAGCTTCAAAATACATGAAATAAAGCTGACAGAACTGAAAGTAGAAATAAATTCACAATTATTTGAATTACTTTACACACCTAGGTAATTGATAGAACATATACACAGAAAATCAAGTACATAGAAGCACTGAACAATGCTGTCAGCCAACTTGACCTAATTGACATTCATGGAACATTATACCCAGTAATAAGCAAGGTACATAATTTTTTGAAGTACATATGGGCATTTACCAAGACAGAACACATTGAGCCTTAGAACAAACTTTAACAAACTTTAAAAAAATGGAAAACATACAAGATATATTATCTGATCACAGTGAAATTTAACTAGAAATCAGTAGTCAAAAGGTATCTTGATAATACTCAAATATTGGAAATTAAGCAACGTATTTCTAAGCAATTCATGGATCAATGAGGAAACTACACTGGAAGTTAGAAATTATTAATTAAATGAAAATGAAAACACATATCAAAATATTTTGAAGACATCAAAGAAGTCTGTAGAAAAAAAATGTATAGCATCAAATGATTAGTAAAAGAAGAGGTATCTGTTAGGCTGTTCTTGCATTGCTATAAAGAAATACCGAAGACTGGGTAATTTATAAAGAAAAGAGGTTTAATTGGCTCACAGTTCTGCAGGCTGTACAGGAGGCATGGCACTGGCATTGGCTTGGCTCCTAGGGAGGCCTCAGGGAGTCTTTACACATGGTAGAAAGCAAAGCTGGAGCAGGAGTGTCACATGGCCAGAGCAGGAGCAAGAGGGAGAGTGGGAGATGTGCCACACACTTTAAACAACCAGATCCCAGGCAAACTCACTCACTACCTTGAGGACCACACTAAGCCATGAGGAACCTGCTCCAATAATCTAAAGACTTCCCACCAGGCCTCATCTCCAACACTGGGATTACATCTCAACATGAGATTTGGAGGGTATCAGTATCCAAATCAATGATTTTATGTTCTACCTTAGAAGGAATGAATTCTACTATTTGATAGCACAGTAGGGTGACTATAGTTAATAATTTATTTTATTTTTCCAAATAGCTAGAAGATTTGACCTGTTCTCAAAGCAATTATAAATGTTTGAGCTGGCAGGGCGCGGTGGCTCAAGCCTGTAATCCCAGCACTTTGGGAGGCCGAGACGGGCGGATCACGGGTCAGGAGATCGAGACCATCCTGGCTAACATGGTGAAACCCCGTCTCTACTAAAATACAAAAAAAAAACTAGCCGGGCGAGGTGGCTGGCGCCTGTAGTCCCAGCTACTCCGGAGGCTGAGGCAGGAGAATGGCGCAAACCCGGGAGGCGGAGCTTGCAGTGAGCTGAGATCCGGCCACTGCACTCCAGCCTGGGCGACAGAGCAAGACTCCGTCTCAAAAAATAAATAAATAAATAAATAAATAAATAAATAAATAAACGTTTGAGCTGATGGATGTCCTAAGTACCCTGATTTAATCATTA
>NW_016840120.1:0-525 GCF_001698545.2 Rhinopithecus bieti
TGGTGATTCCCATGCATGGCCCCGGGGGAGAAGAGCCTTGTTGATGTTGATCAGCAGGGAAGTAGGAACAGCTACGAGAGAGACTAGTAGGACAGCGGGTGAGTCAGGGATGGGGACCTTCATAGTTGATGTTCAGAGCTGGAGGAATTCCAGGTGGCAGAAGGAGTCAGTGGGTGGCCATGGGTGGAGGGCTGGGGCAAAGAGGAAGTGGGGATCACTGTCATCCAGGAGGACAAAGCACTGAGAGGTTGGGAGGGTGATCTGCCAGGAAATATTAGAATGAACTCTTTCCGTTAGTTTTAATTTTATGAGTTATTTGGCTTTTCGTGGCAAAGGAAAAAATACAGAACTTCAGAAAAGGAAACGAGTACTTTTCTCATCTCTTACTTTCTGGTTTTGTTTGTAAGTAGAGTTCAGAACAAACAGAGATACAGAAAAAACAACTCTATACTTTTCTTGTAAAAGAAAATTTCAGCAAGACTTTCAAGAAATATCAAGAAAACGTTTATTGAAGACTGTTGCAAT
>NW_016840121.1:0-1945 GCF_001698545.2 Rhinopithecus bieti
TATATAAATTCATTATATATATATATATATATTCACTGGAGGTATTGAAAAGCAAAGGCTATGAAGAATTATAAATCCAAAGTTCCGAAGTAACATAGCAACCCAAAGAGGTAATTCTGTGTTAAAGGGCACTTTCCCTTTAGGGTATTTAACAGCTCCAGAATATTTGGCTGAGAGATTTAGAAGCACATTTTAAAGGCTTTAGTAAATAAAATTGCAGCATCTAGAGTCCAAGGTTCACCAAACTGGGGCAAGGAGATGTTCCTGCTAGACCTTTTACATATTGTGTTGAGATATCAAACTGAAGATATAATTCAGATGGCCCATAAACATATGAAAAGATGTGTAAAGTCATTAATAATGAAAATTAGGGCAAGATACTGCTTCACTCATCAGAATGATAAAAAGTAAAATGTCTAGCAGAGTAAAATGATGGTAAAGATACAATAAACTGAAAATATCCTCTGTTGCAGATGGGTATTCAAATCCCTGTAACAATTTGAAGAGCAATTTACCAATATCTGATAGATTTCAAGATGTACATACATCTATAGCCTATAACCCAATCTCTGCAGTATACCCTAGAGAAACTCTTGCAAATATGCTTAAGTAGACACACCATATTTGTAGCAGCATTATTTGTAATGTTGAAAAACTATGAAGAATCCAAAATCTAGTACTAGGGAAATAGAGTAACAGGTTTGGTCACATTCATACAATAGAATGTCATATAGATGGTGATTAAAATTAATAAATTATATCCTCATTATCAATGTTAATAAGTCTTAAAACCATAATAGTGACAACAAATTTTACAATATGTGCATATCACTTATATATATAATACAAAACACAAAATTATGCTATATATTATTTACATAAGTATGGATTAAAAACATAAAAACATGTCCTGAAGAATATGTATCAACTTCCTAATCCCACAACATTGGGAAGGAAATGAGATTGGAGAGAATTACAAAGGAAACTCCAACCATATTTGTCCTGCTTTATTTCTTTTTTTGGGTCGGGGGATCTGGTAAAAACTGGAAAACCTGCTAGACAAATTCTAAAAGAGCTCCACCATTGCCATGCTTCATTTCTTAAGAAGAAATGATCATAAATATAACTTGGCAAGTGTTTAATTTTATTAAAGTTGGGTGCATGTGAGGTACGAGTGTTTTTTATCTTGCTCTCTATATTTGTGAGTGTATACAGATATAAAACATTTCATAATTTAAAATAAATTATTTCATTCTGTGATAATGTGACAAAAGAAACCAAGATGTGAAATAAAAACTAATGGGAAGGAATCCACTTTAAGCAGTGTGGCCAGGAATTAGCTCTCCAATGAAGGAATGATTAAGCTGAAATATGGAGGAAGAGAAAGTAAGCTGATAAAAAAAAAAAAGTTTCAAGCAATGCAGTATGTAAACAGACACCAATGTCTGCAGTCTAGAGATGGCATTAAATCAGCTGTCGGTTTATCTGTGATCATCATTGTACTGCAAGTTCTATGAGAGATTGGATACCGAATATCCTGTTCAATGTTGTATTTTCATCACCAGAATAGCACTTAGCACACAGTACGGCTCAAAAAAAAAATCTCAGATAAAGTGAATGACATAGTTTAAGGGACCCACATGTTAGTGTGTTCAGACAGTAGCAAGGACAGATAGGAGCAATTAAGAATCTGATCAGGGATTATAAATCATGCTGCTATAAAGACACATGCACACGTATGTTTATTGCGGCACTATTCACAATAGCAAAGACTTGGAATCAACCCAAATGTCCATCTGTGACAGACTGGATTAAGAAAATGTGGCACATATACACCATGGAATATTATGCAGCCATAAAAAAGGATGAGTTTGCATCCTTTGTAGGGACATGGATGCAGCTGGAAACCATCATTCTTAGCAAACTATCACAAGAACAGAAAACA
>NW_016840122.1:0-1125 GCF_001698545.2 Rhinopithecus bieti
AGTAAGGCAATTTACTTCTGCAGAATATTTTTGTTTGCGTTAATCACGATTCGCAAGAGCACCCTCAACAAAGGAGGGAAGGGTTTTTTTTTAATGTAAAGTCTCTACATCTGTGTTACTGCCCCATGGGCTGGGGTTGGACCGCGCAATCTAAACTGACCCAATTGGCTATTTGTAAATATTTTTCCAAATAAGGAAGGGAAGGGGCATGTATAAGTCACAGTGCTAGGACGTTTGGTTCTGAAGGGTGGAAAGGGTGCAGCGTGAGTAATCAAGGGAACAGATGTGAGTTATTGATTAGAGCTGATGGGAAGCACAGTTGTTACAGTAACTAGGGGCAAGGAGGCATGAAGAACAAGAAAGTTGAGTCTGAGAACAAAGAACAAGAAAGTTAACAGACTAAACCTTTGAAGAGGAATTTTATTGTATTTTACAATTTCCCCCTTTTAATTTTTATAATTAAAAAAAACAACTTTTTTTTTGAGATGGAGTTTTGCTCTTGTTGCCCAGGCTGGAGTGCAGTGGCACGATCTCGGCTCACTACAACATTTGCCTCCCAGATTCAAGCAATTCTGCCTCAGCCTCCGCAGTAGCTGGGAGTACAGGCATGGGCCACCACGCCCAGCTAATTTTGTATTTTTAGTATAGACGGGGTTTCTTCATATTTGTCAGGCTGGTCTCTACCTTCTGACCTCAGGTGATCCACCCGCATCGCCCTCCCAAAGTGCTGGGATTACAGGCGTGAGCCACCGCAACCGCACACTTTTTAAAACTTTTTTTTTTTTTTTTAAGACGGAGTCTCGCTCTGTTGCTCAGGCTGGAGTGCAGTGGCGCTATCTCGGTTCACTGCAGGCTCCCTCTCCCGGGTTCAGGCCACTCTCCTGCCTCAGCCCCCCTAGTAGCTGGAACTACAGGCGCCCGCCACCTCGTCCGGCTAGTTTTTTGTATTTTTTTAGTAGAGACGGGGTTTCACCATGTTAGCCAGGATGTTCTCCATCTTCTGACGTCATGATCCGCCCACCTCGGCCTCCCAAAGTGCTGGGATTACAGGCTTAAGCCACCGCGCCCGGCCTTTTTAAAACTTTTTAAACATACCTTTGCTTTGTTGTTTGACTTGATCTTTTC
>NW_016840123.1:0-913 GCF_001698545.2 Rhinopithecus bieti
CCATCTATCCATCTACCCACCTATCTGCCCACCCATTCGTTAACCCACCTATCCATTCCCCCATCTATCCACTCATCCATCTATCCATCTACCCACCTATCTGCCCACCCATTCATTCACCCATCTATCCATCCACCCACCCATCCATTCACCCATCTGTCCATCCACCCACCAATCCCTTCACCCTTCTATCCATCCATCCCTCTATCCATTCATTTCTCTACCCACCCATACACTCATCCACCTGTCCATCCATCCACCCATACACTCATCCACTCCACCCAGCCATCACCCAACAATCCATCCATCCATGCACCCATCACCCATTCATCCATTAATCTGTTCATCCACCTAATCACCCATATACCCACCCATCCAGCCAGCCATCCCTCTATCCATTCACTTCTCCACTTACCCATCCACTCATTCACCCACCCATCCATCCACCCAGTCATCTATCCATTCATCCCATTCGTCTATCCATCCATCCACCCACCCATTACCCATCCATCCACTCATCCATCCATTCATCCATCCATCCATCCATCTACACATTCACCCATCTATCCCTCCATTCATTCATCTACCCATCCACTCAGTCTCCCACCCATCTACCCTTCCACTCATCCATCCATCCAATCATCTACTTTCACACTTATCCATCCATCCATCCATCCATCCATCCATCCATCCATCCTATTATCCATTCATCCACTTGTCCATTCACCCATTCATCCACTCATCCATCCTCTCCTCCATCCAGCCACTCATTCACCCGTCCATCCATCTGTCCATCCATCCACCCACCCATGTATTCATTCATCCATCTACCCACCCATGCATTTATCCATCCACTTACCCATTCATTCCTGCATTCATTTATCCACCCACCCACCCGTCATCCATCCATCCA
>NW_016840124.1:0-524 GCF_001698545.2 Rhinopithecus bieti
TCTTGTTGCCCAGGCTAGAGTGCAATGGCGTGATCTCGGCTCACTGCAACCTCTGCCTCCTGGGTTCAAGCAATTCTCCTGCCTCAGCCTCCTGAGTAGCTGGGATTACAGGTGCCCAACACCACACCTGGCTAATTTTTTTGTATTTTTAGTAGAGACGAGATTTCACCGTGTTGGCCAGGCTGGTCTCAAACTCCTGAGCTCATGTAAATAACTCGCCTTGGCTTCCCAAAGTGCTGGGATTACAGGCGTGAGCCACCGCAATGGGAACTATTTCTGAACAATGTCTTACACATTACAGAGATTACTTCAAGGCTTTTGAGTTATTACGATTTCCCAGCCCATTTGCTTTCTCTGGCATATCCCATGTCATCTCTCAGATAATGCAGTAGCTTGATGAGGGCTCCGTTATAACTTTGGGCCAGTGCGATATTCTGTTTCCACTGCCCTGTGCTGTCTGGCAAGCAAAGGTAGGCAGAGAGAGAGCCGGGAAGACCATTTAGGCTACAGGCCACACAGCAATA
>NW_016840125.1:0-1476 GCF_001698545.2 Rhinopithecus bieti
TGTGGTGGGGGGGGGGGTTGTGGAGTCCCTGACTCTCACCCAGGGTGTGTGTCTCTTCCCACGGGGACACCCCAAAGCGGCAAGAAGTCTCCCGGGGGACAAGGACAGGCACCCAGGGTTCCAGGGGGAGGTTGAGGCAGGTCGCGGAAAAAAAGCGGCGAGGCCAAAGACTGCGTTCCCATACCAGACATCAGTGCCTTCTGGGGCGACCCCTCGCCCGAACCTGGGGGGTCTTGGAGTCCCTGGATTCCATCCAGGGTGCGTGTCTCTCCCCACGGGGGCACCTCAAAGCATCAAGAAGTTTCCTGGGAGATGGGGACAGGTGCCCAGGGTTCCGGAGGGAAGTTGAGGTAGGCCGCGGAGAAAAAGCGGCGAGGCCGAAGAAGTGGCTGGGTTCCCACGGCGGAGGTCAGTGCCTTGTCGGTAGCCCCCGCTCCTGACCCGGGCGGGTCATGGAGTCCCTGGTTTCCACCTAGGGTGAGTGTCTCTCCCCACAGGGCACCCCAGAGTGGCAGGAAGATTCCTGGGGAACAGGGACAGGCGCCCGAGGTTCTAGGGAGAGGTTGAGGCAGGCCGCAGAAAAAAAGCGGCGAGGCTGAAGAAAAGGCTGGGGTCCCCAGGCGGAGGTCAGTGCCTTTCCCGCAGCCCCCGCGGCCGACGGCTCTTGGAGTCCCTGGTTCTCACTCAGGGTGCGTGTCTCTCTTCCAGGGGGCACCCCAAAGTGAGAAGAAGTTCCTCGGGGGACAGAGACAGGCGTCCAGGGTTCCAGGGGGAGGTTGAGGCGGGTTGTAGAAGAAAAGCAGCGAGGTCGAAGAAGAGGTTGGGGTCCCCGGACGGAGATCAGATTTCTTCCCTGCAGCCCTCGCACCCGACCCGGAGGGGTCATGAAGTTCCTGGCTCCCACCCAGAGTGCGTGTCTCTCCCTCCGGGGGTACCTCAAAGCGTCAAGAAGTTCCCAGGGAACGGGGTCAGGCGCCCAGGGTTCCAGGGAGAGTTTGAAGCAGGCTGCGGAGAAAAAGCGGCGAGGCCGAAGAAGAGGCTGGGTTTCCGTGATGGAGGTCAGTGCCTGTCCCGCAGCTCCTGAGCCCGACCTGGGGGTGGGGGTTCGTGGAGTCCCTGGCTCTCTTCCAGGGTGCGTGTCTCTGCAAACGGGAGTGCCCCAAAGTGGCAAGAATTTCCCCAGGAGTCGGGGACAGGGTCTAGGGTTCCAGGGACCCCGTGGGGTGAGGGTGGGGGCCCTATCCAGGTCGTTACTGCCCGTGTTGGGGGGCTGGTTGGGTGTGCTATCACTGCCTACGGAGGGGAGTGGGTTGGGGGCGGTATCCGGGGTTGCACTGCACGTGGCTCGGGGTGGGTTGTGGCAGTACTGCCGCAGTGGGTAGGTTTGGGGGCACTCTTTGGGGATATACTGCCCATGGCCGGGTGGGGGCGAATTGGGGAACTATGGGGTGCTGCAATGCTCTGGTCGGGGATGGG
>NW_016840126.1:0-1449 GCF_001698545.2 Rhinopithecus bieti
TGATGGGAATAACATTGAATCTATAAATTTCTTTGGGCAGTATGGCCATTTTCATACTATTGATTCTTTCTACCCATGAGGATGGAATGTTTTCCATTTGTTTGTGTCCTCTCTTATTTCCTTGAGCAGTGGTTTGTAGTTCTCCTTGAAGAAGTCCTTCACGTCCCTTGTTAGCTGTATTCCTGGGTATTTTATTCTCTTTGTAGCAATTATAAATAGGAGTTCATTCATGATTTGGCTCTCTGCTTTCAATTGTTTGTGTAAAGGAATGCTTGTGGTTTTGCACATTGATTTTTTATCCTGAGACTTTGCTGAAGTTGCTTATCAGCTTAAGGAGTTTTGGGCTGCGATGATGGGATTTTCTAAATATAGAATCATGTCGTCTGCAAACAGACACAATTTGACTTCCTCTCTTCCTATTTGAATATGCTTTAGTCCTTTCTCTTGCTTGATTGTCCTGAACAGAACTTCCAATACCTTGTTGAATAGGTGTGGTGAAAGAGGGCATCCTTGTCTTGTACCAGTTTTCAAAAGGAATGCTTACCACTTTTGCCCATTCAATATGATATTGGCTGTGGGTTTGTAATAAATAGCTTTTATTTTTTTGAGATATGTTCAATCAATGCCTAGTTTATTGAGAGTTTTTAACAAGTAGGGAAGTTGAATTTTATTGAAGGCCCTTTCTGCATCTATTGAGATAATCATGTGGTTTTTTTCTTTGGTTCTGTTTATGTGATGGATTATGTTTATTGATTTGCATATGTTTAACCAGCCTTGCATCCCAGGGGTGAAGCCAACTTCATCATGGTGGATAAGTTTTTTGATGTGCCAGTGGTTTGCCAGTATTTTATTTAGGATTTTCACATTGATGTTCATCAGGGATATTGGTCTGAAGTTTTTTTTTGTTTGTTTATTGTGTCTCTGCCAGGTTTTGGTATCAGGATGATGCTGGCTTTATAAAATGAGTTAGAAATGAGCCCCTTCTTTATGTTTGGAATAGTTTCAGAAGGAATGGAACCAGCTCCTCTTTGTATCTCTGCTAGAATTTGGTTGTGAATATATGTAGTCCTAGTCTTTTTTGGTTGGTGGGCTATTAATTACTACCTTAATTTCAGAATTTTTTATTGGTCTATTCAGGAATTTGATTTCTTCCTGGTTTAGTCTTGGGAGGGTGTATGTGTCCAGGAATTTATCCATGTCTTCTAGATTTTCTAGTTTATTTGTGTAAAGGTGTTTATAGTATTCTCTGATGGTAGTTTGTATTTCTGTGAGTCAGTGGTGATATTCCCTTTATCATTTTTTATTGTGTCTATTTGATTCTTCTCTCATTTCTTCTTTGTTAGTCTAGCTAGCAGTCTATCTATTTTGTTAATTTCTCCAAAAAAGCAGCTCCTGGATTCATGGATTTTTTGGAGGGTTTTCGTGTCTCTATCTCCTTCGATTCTGCTG
>NW_016840127.1:0-3864 GCF_001698545.2 Rhinopithecus bieti
AGATGCCAAGCCGTGGCCAATCCCGGGATTTCTCTACCTTGCTTCCCTTCTCAGCCTGAAGGAGCTCCCTGTCCTGCTGTCAAATGGGGCTCTTTGAGCCTCTTCTGGTCTGAGTGCATCCCGATTTATCGATTCATTGTTCAAATAAACTCCATTAAATATAATTTGTCGCGTTTTTCTTTCAACAGGCCCCGGAAGACAGAATTGTGCTGCATCCGCTAAGAAGAGCTCGGACCCACCTTGTCTCTGGGGTCATACATTTCCCCTTCAGTGCTGGCCCCAGGGCTCACTAGAGGAATCTCACTTGGCCCTAGAGTTCCTTTATCTCCTTCCTCAAAACATAAGATTCTCCACATTTAACCGACTTTTAAAAAGTCGGTTATATATAACCTCATGCCTATAATCCCAGCACTTTGGGAGGCTGAGGCGGGCAGATCACCTGATGTCAGAAGTTCGAGATTAGCCTGAACAACATGAAAACTCCGTCTCTACTAAAAATACAAAACTAGCCAGGTGTGGCGGCGTGTGCCTGTAATCCCAGCTACTCGGGAGGCTGAGGCAGGAGAATTACTTGAACCTGGAAGGCAGAGGTTGTGGTGAGCAGAGATTGCACCATTGCACTCCAGCCTGGGCAACAGAAGCGAAACTCCGTCTCAAAAAAAAAAAAAAAAAAAATCCTTCTTGGTTCTTCCATTTCTTCCCACAAGGATTCTCCCATCCCCCTTTCATATCAGGGTGCTGAGCTCTGGGTGCACGAGGAGCCTCGGAAAAACAGTGTTTCCCACCCTTCCTACCACACGCTTGGGAGCCAGAGGAGCAGGAGCTAAGAGCAGATGGGGAGCCCATGGCCATGTCTCCTTCCCAACCGACTCACCGGAGGTCCCACAGCACCAGCCCTCACCCCGTCTGCTCTTACCTGGACTGTGCCCAGAGATGGACGCCCTGGGGCAGTACCAGCCTCCATCACACAGGGCCTCCGGGGAGCTCAGGCCGGCCTGGGAGCAGAACCAGCCAGCTGGGCATGGCTGGCAGTCCTCCATCGACGTGGCACCCGGGATGGGCAGGAACGAGCCTGCAGGGCCACACGCTGTGGCTGCACCACGGCACCCCGGATGGAGACGCATGGTGGCCCATCTTAGATGGTAGAGCCATGCACTCCATTCACTCAGGCTCATGGGGCCAGGGGGTGGGGGGGTGACTCCCTGCCCTGAGACTCCCCACCTAGTACGCTGAGTCCTGGGCTCAGTCACCACTCTCCCTCCTCACTGCAACTCTGCAGCCCCCAGCCCCCTGCTTCAGGCCCAAGCAGGAAGCCTGGGCCCCAGCTCTAGCTGGTCCTACTCATCATGGCACCACCCCCCATGGCCCATGCTGCCATATAGAGGGCAGATGCTGCTTTTTAGGTCAGTTGGGGGGTTTCTTCTGTATCCTTCCCTGGGAGGCCCCTGAGGCAGGGCCCCAGCTGCCGTCTCCTCTCGAGGACAGAGAGCAGACTTCATTATCCTGCTGTCGACTCACCTGGGGGGCAAGGAGCAGGCTGGGGGCTGCCCTGGGGACAGAAGTGGCCTGGAGGGCAGAGGTCTCCAGTGACCCCGTCGGGATTCGGAACAGATGCTCCCTGGGTACAGTGGAACCCTGGACTGCAGGGCCCTGACACGGCCACTAGCCCAGGCAGGAGACAATAGGAGCCTGGCGGGAAAGACAGGATCCCCTGGGATTAGGGGTGGAGGGCTTGGGACACCACTTCTCCAAGGGCTGATCTCTGAAGGTACATCTTGGGCTGTGACCCACATGTCCCCACGTGAACCAGTCCTGAACCCGGCACTCTCTGGCCAGGGAGGGCATGGCCCAGTGTGGCTGGGAAGGCTTTTGTGTTTACCTGGCTCACAGGGGATGCAGTCTGACTGCTGGACACCCCCTCTCTGTGGCTTGTAGGTGCCCCTGGGGCAGGGGAACTGAGAAGCGAAGGCGGTGGAGGCAGGGCAGTAGTGGCCAGCAGGACACTCATTTCCAGCCACAGAGGAGGTGTTGGCCAGGCAGAAGAAACTGCAGAGGAGAGAGAAGAGGAGGTCAAAGAGATGGGTGGCCACTGCAGTATGGTGTGGCTGGACACAGCCACCTGCGCCATCCTTCATGGCTGAACTCAGGAGTTATGGCCCAGCTGGGGCACAGTTCTGCCCAGTGCAATGCACCACCTGGGGAATTCGGGGCTAGGCAGAGGCTAAGTGGCTGAAATTGCAACAAAAGAGACTGAGGTTTGAATTTAGGAATGACTCAGTGATATCCAACAAAGAGATCAAAAGACACAAAGAGAAGTTCTGGAACTTCTCCCACGACTTCTGAAAGTCAGAAAGCTCAGGTTGAAAGGGATCTTAGCCAGCACCTGGCCCAGTGCCTCCGGCAGCAGGAATGAATACCACATACCCAGAGACCCCAGGGATGCCTCCCAGCACTCACCCCTGAGGACATGGTGCACAGCGACCCTGAGCCGCCAGGGTGTTGTAGGTGCCTGCTGGGCAAGGCCTTGGGACAACAGTCCCAGGGGGGCAGAAGTGTCCTGAAAGGGAGGCAGACCACACAGGTCAGCAGGAAACCCCAATCCCTGGTGCTCAGAACAGCTCCACCCTAAACCCCAGGTCCTGCAGGGCCCAGGAGACAGGTGGAAGTCTCCTCAGCAGCCCTGGGCCCTGTCTGGGTGGCAGAGGCTGGGAATGGGGCTGAGCTACCACTTAGCCTTGCAGCTCTCTCATTCCCCACTTTGCAGCTTCCTCCCACCCTAGGGAGAGGGTACCTGTGGGGCACGGGCCACCGGTGTCGTCTTCTAGGGAGCCACTGGGGACGAGGGCCCCCTGGAGGCAGAAGAAGCCTTCACCACAGGGCCCAGAGGGGCGGGTGAGGCCAGCAGAGCCGCAGTAGTGGCCGGGCAGATGGGGAGCAGGCAGCCTACAGGAGATGCCACCACTAAGGATGTGCAACCCCCAGCTCCTGCCAGGACACGGAGGCAAAGGGCCACTCAAGGAGGGAGTTCAGGATTGCTTGGTGTGGGAACAGAAGATCAAAAGGAGCCTTGAATCTGGAGACCGTCTCCTCCCGCTCCTGCTCATCCTAGAACATCTCCCCTGCCTGCAGCATGCCACGGGCGCTCCTGCCACTCTGCCCACCACCCCGTACCTCCGCCGAGCCTCACCAAGAGCGCTGCCCTCTCTACAACCCCCACATGCACCCACCGCGAGGCCATGTTTGCTATTCCCTAGTTTCACCATCCATCAGCTTACAGTAGCCACACATTCGTCCAGCAAATGCCTGGACTGGAGAGGAGTCAGCAAAAAGCCAGGACTTCCTAGCTTTGTGGTGCTGAGATTTTAGTAGGGAACACGGAAAATAGTCAACAAGTAAAACAGGGTCTCTGACTGTGCTATGTGCTCAGGGGGCCACGGCAGGTCTCCTTGGAAGGTGACTTTTGAGTAAGACCTGAGGAGGGAGGTGGCTGGCCAGGTGGCCCTGTACCCCAGTCCCCTGTAACTTTGACCTTGGGAGCAGTGCAGTTAGACCCCATCCAAACAGGGCCCTCCCCACACTGGTTTCCTGAGGTGGCTGGGATCTCCCTACCTCTGAGCTGAGCTTGATCCGTGGGCTGAAGGTGCCAGGTGGGCAGGGCTGGGGCATGGCTGAGCCCCTGGGGCAGTAATGTCCTGGAGGACAAGGGCCAGCTTCCTCTGCAACCAAGACGCAAGGTCAGCCTGAGGCCAGCCTGGGCAGGGTGAGGCAGGTGCTCCTGCAGCTCCTGCTGCATTCCTGGTGCAGGACGTGGGCCCCACGAGATCAGGCTGCTGATTCCCAAGGACACTGTGAGGGAGTTCCTCC
>NW_016840128.1:0-1448 GCF_001698545.2 Rhinopithecus bieti
TTCCAGTAGGGTCCCGCACAGATGGGACACGGCTTAGGAGGAATCCCGGACTGCAGGCATTCCTTGATGCAACGGCCAGATTTCCGGCACTTGTAGCAAGCTCCTTGGGGAGGAGGTTCTGGAGGAACCCCTGGCAGCTGTGGTTCAGGCATTTGGAGTTGTGTGCTGGAGATGTGGCTGGGGTTTGTCTCACAGTGGGGACAAGGAATTGCAACTCAGAAATACATTGCTACTTAGCTGCCTCTACTCTATTATTGTACACCTTGAAGGCGAGGTTCATTAAGTCCTGTTGTGGGGTTTGAGGGCTGGAATTTAATTTTGGGGTTTATTTAATGTCAGGAGCAGATTGGGTAATAAAATAAAATGCATATTAAGAATAAGACAGCCTTCTGACCTTTCAGGGTCTAGGGCTGAAAAGTGTCTCAGGGTTGCTGCTAAACAGGCCATGACCTGGGCTAAGTTTTTTATATTTGATTTAAAAGAGCCTAAACGCTAACTGATGTGGGAGAGGTCGGATAAAGAAAAAGGAACATTAATCTTGGCTATGCCTTTAGCTCCAGCCACTTTTTTAAGAGGAAATTGCTGGGCAGGTGGGGGAGGGCTAGTCGAACGAAACTGTAAGTCAGACCGGGTGTGAGGAGGGGAGGTGATAAAAGGATTACAGGGTGGGGGAGCGGAGGCTGAGGGAACATTGGGACCTAGCTCGGCCTGGCGAGGAGGGAAGAGGTCAGATGGGTCTGTAGAAAAGGAAGATTAGAAAGACTCAGCGACACTTGGGGTTGGGACTGAGGGGACAGGCGGGAGGGAAAGAAGGAAGATTTGGGAGGAGTTCAGGTGGGAGGGAAAGAAGAAGATTTGGGACGAGTTGCATTGGGAACAGAGACTAGGGAGGGACCGATGTGTAAAAGAATGCCTGGACGTCAGGTATCTCAGACCATTTGCCCACTTTACGACAAGAATTATTTAGGTCTTGCAGGACGGAAAAATCGAAAGTACTGTTTTCTGGCTATTTGGAAGTACTGTCCAGTTTGTATTGGGGTTAAGCGGCATTGTAGAAGAAAATAAGGTGTTTAGGTTTTAGGTCAGGTGTGAGTTGAAGAGGTTTTAAGTTCTTGAGAACACAGGCTAAGGGAGAAGAAGGAGGAACGGAGGGTGGAAGGTTGCCCATAGTGAAGGAGGCAAGCCCAGAGAAAAGAGAGAGTAGAGATACGGAGAGAAGGAGTTCGGGGGTTCTTGCCCTCCAGAAAAGCGGGAAAGGGGTCAGTGCGTGGAACTAAGGTATTGGTGCGCAAAAATAGATCGGGGCGCAAAATAAGGGGCACAAAATAAGAGGTCGGGGTTCTTGCCCCTCCCCTAGAAGAGCAGAGAAGGGGTAGAGACAGGGAGAGAAGGGGTTGGGGTGCTTGCCCCTCCCCCAGAAAAGCAGAGAAGGGGTAGAGACAGGGAGG
>NW_016840129.1:0-1037 GCF_001698545.2 Rhinopithecus bieti
ATGGAATATGGAATGGAATGGCATATGGAACGGAAGGGAATGGAATGGAATGGCTTATGGAATCGAAAGAAATGAGTTGGAATGGAATATTGAATGGAATGTAATCTGGAATGGAATATAGAATGGAATGGAATAGGGAATGGAATGGAACGGAACACAACAGGACGTTACGGAATGGAAAGAAATATGAAATGGAATGGAAAGGTAAGGAATGGAATGGAATGGAATGGGATATGGAATGGAATGGAATATGGAATGGAATTGAATATAGAATGGAATAGAATATGGAATGGAGTGAAATGTGGAATGGAATAGAATAAGGAATGAAATAGAAGGGAATGGAATGGAATGTGCAATGGAATTGATTATGGAACGAAATGGAATGGAACGGAATGGAATGGATTGGAATGGAGTGGAACATGGAATGGAATGGAAATTGGAATGGAATAGAATATGGAAGGGAATGGAAAGGAATTGAATGGAATGGAATATGGAATGGAATGGGATATGGAATGGAATGGTATGAAATAGTATATGGAATGCAATGGAATATGGAGTGGAATGGAATATGAAATGGAATGGAATGGAATATGGAATGGAATGGAATGGAATTTAATGAAATGAAATATGGAATGGAACGGAATGGAATGGAATACGGAATGGAATGGAATGGACTATGGAATGCAATGAAATGGAATGGAATGGAATACAATGGAATGCAATGGAATGGAATATGGAATGGAATGGAATATGGAATGGAATGGAATGGAATGGAATGGAATGGAGTCGAATGGAATCTGGAATGCAATGGAATGGAATGGAATGGAATACGGAATGGAATGCAAAGGAATATGCAATGGAATGGAATGAAATGGAATACAAAGGAATGGAATGGAATATGGAATGGAATGGAATATGGAACGGAAGGGAATGGAATGGAATGGCTTATGGAATGGAATGGAATGGGTTGGAATGAAATATTGCAAGGAATGTAATATGGAATGTAATGGAACGGAACAGAACAGAACGCAACGGAA
>NW_016840130.1:0-4012 GCF_001698545.2 Rhinopithecus bieti
TAATATAGTGAGACCTCATCTCTACCTAAAAAAAGAGAAAGAAATAACTCAAAAAATGATGGGTACATGTTAAAAGGACAAAAAAGCCAGCTTGAAGGGGCTTCCATTGGCTAACTTTGGGAAATTTTGAGCATCAAAACAATGAAAACAATGACAGTAACAAATTACACACCACTGGATAAAATAAGAATCCATGAGTATATATTGACATAAATAAATAATGAAAGAAGAAAGCAAGGGAAGGAGGGAAGAAAAAAAAGGGAGGGAGGGAAGGAAGGAAGACAAACTACAGAAAAGGAAAGAAGGTTGGTTTTCTTTTCCATAGAACGTAAATGTTTTTTATGTAGAAGGAATGACAGAATTAGAAAAGCAGCTTTTGGCAACTATGACACTAATAATTGATTCAGTCAAGAATTAACAATGGATGTTAAAACTAGTTGGTGAAAATTTGATGAAAATAGGATATTTACATAGTCTCCAGTACCTCCCCATAAGATACTTAGTAATTACAAAGGGAAAATAGGAACCAGAGATCAAAGTTAACATCACCAGTAATGTCACATGCATCCTTATATGACACACTAATGTACCAAGGACACAGTATTACTTCTGTAGGATTCCTGCCAAAATTGTAAGACCTAACGCGAATCAGGAAGAAGCCTCAGATAACCACAAACAGAAGGACAAAATATTCTACATTTATTCTACAAAATAAATGACCTACACTCATAACAAAAATGTTACGGTCATGAAAGATGATGGAAAGTTGAGAAACTGTTTCAAGTTAAAGAAATCTGAAGATACACAGCAACCAAATGCAATATGTAATCCTGGACTGAATCCTGGACCTTCCTTCTTGGGGTTGCCAGGGATGGATGATATGAGGATATAAAGGGCATTATTTGGTCAACTGATGAAATTTTAATGGGGTGTGAGCTTGGATAGCAGTATTATATCAACGTTTGTTTGTTTGTTTGAGACAGAGTTTTGCTCTGTCGCCCAGGTTGGAGGGCAATGGTGTGATCTTGGCTCACTGCAACCTCCACCTCCCGGGTTAAAGTGATTCTCATACCTCAGCCACTTGAATAGCTGGGATTACAGGCACTTGCCACCACACCCGGCTACTTTTGTATTTTAGTGGAGATGGGGTTTTGCCATGTTGGCCAGGCTGGTCTCCAACTCCTGGTCTCATGCAATCTGCCCACATCAGCCTCCCAAAGTGCTAGGATTACAGACATAAGCCACCACGCCCGACCTGTATCAATGTTAATTTCCTGATGTTTATCATTGCTCCGTGGTTATGTAAGAGGCTGTCCTTGTTTTTTGAAGATGTACACTGAAGTATTCAGGAATAAAGGAGTTTCATGTCTGGAACTTGCTCTCAAGATAAAAAAGGAATATTATTATGTATAATACATAGAATAAAATGATAAAGCAAATGTACAAAATGTTAACATTTGGGGACTCTAGGTGAGACGTATAAGAGAATAAAACTTTTCTATATATCTTAAATTATTTCAAAATAAAGTTTTAAAAGAAAGAGGTATTTTAGATGTATGTGTGTATATATGTATCTTGAGACAGGGTCTCACTCTTTCACTCAGGCTCGAGTGCAGTGGTGCAGTTATAGCTCACTGAAGCCTCAAACTCTTGGGTTTAAGCGATTCTCCCACCTTGGCCTCCCAAAGCATCCAGTCGACCTTTATTTCTTAGTGTGTCCTATTTTCAGGGACAAATAGATTTTGTATCACCCTATAGAAAAGTAAAAGCTCCCACATGAGAATTCCCAGGCTCATATAATATGCCTCATATTACCTCCCTCTCCACCAGTAAAATTATACTTCCTTCTCACCCTTCTCTTCAGGTTTGGGGAAAAAAATAGAAAGTTGGAAACATCACTCCTCCTCATTGGCCGTTCCTTTCCATCTCCTTTAAGCTCCCAGATCAAATTTAATAGCCTTCATAGAGCTCTCTCATACCATTCTAATTAGAAATGTTCTAGAAACACTCTAAGTTCCTACAGTAATCTTTGCTTGGAAATATACTAGTTACTATATTCATGACATCTCTTATATCTTATACTGAAGTCTCTAATCATAATTTTAACTTTTATTTTCTTTCACTACACTATAAGCCAAAAAACAAGGACCTTGGCTTACTTTTCTTTGTATGCCTCAGAAGACTTAATAAAGCAATATATATTTGCTGCTTTTACTTCAAGAATACTATCCTACATTTTCATAATATTTTACTTTTTTAGGAAGCTCATTGTATGTACTATACCATTTAATTTTCAAAATAACCCTGTATCGTGCATTGCCATCTCCATTTTACAAGAAAGTAAACTAGGGATGAGAGTTCACTTGCTCAAAGTCACAGACAGAGCATATATCAGAGCCCACATTCAAATCAGAGTCATTCCTTGTATTTACTGGTCATATGACTGAAGGTAACCAAGTCACTGAAAGTAACACAGGCGCAAAAGGGATAGAAGCAAGAGCAGCATCTCTACTAAGCAGTTTCAAAATACATAGCCCAAATATACTGCTTAGAACAATTTACTAGTCTGTTTGCCTTCTCAACTCTGTAGGAAACTAATCAACATTCAGCAATACACACGGAGCTGAAATCACACTTCTCCACAGGTAAAAGACATTTACAGACTGCAAGAAGAAGTCCTGAGAAGGACTGTCTTGAGTCTATTGCCTTATTTCTTAGGTTCCATACTCTTGCCATCCAATGAACTCTGAAAGCATTCACTACACAACCAGCATCCGCACTGCTCTTACGGCTTACTTCTTGCTCTGCAATCCTTAATGCACTGTCCTGCCGGGCATCTTTGTCAGTCCTAGAGCTGGCTAGAGACTGAATTCGTTTGACCACCCTCTGTTCATACTCCTCCAGGCGCAGCCGGATGTTCTTCAACTCTGAAATGTACATCTTGGCCACAGTCTCCTCTTTGTCCTCTGTGAATGAACAAACACAAAAGACCAGTAAGTTCGACATCAGAGATAAGCAGACCTGATATCCTACTGACGAAAGCAAGGCTTTATATAGGGAATCTTCTGCCTGATTCTACCGGATCCTAAATTTCACATATTGTATACTAATCTTTGAGAGTCCAAACATGTTACAGCCACAAGACAATGTGATAGGTTGATTAGCAGTAACAAATGAAATATCAACAGACCTCTTCTTCCATGATCTGATTTTGAGAATTCATCTATAAGTTCTTCTCTATCTCAAGTTCGTAGCAACTCAAATGGAAAAAAGCAGTGATGCTACTTTCTCATTTATAGGAAGGGTTTCATAGCAACCCCTTGAAAGGCTCTCATTCTACTATTCTCTTTCCCTCTTCCCGGTGCACACACCATTCTCCATGGACTTCATCAGGTGCTGGAAGTGGGCTTTACAAGCTTCCACTTCCTCTTCCAAGCGCAAGCGATCAGCCACTGAGAACAGCACAGAGTCACGACTATCCTGCAGAAAGTCTTCATAGTGGGCCTGAAGATTCTTCATAATCTGATGACACTCCCCTGGTGCTGAGGATCGAAGCTAGAAAGAAAAAGCCAGAAGAAATTGCAACAGAATAAAAACATAACACTTTCTCTTTTCCTCCATTTTATTGAAGTAACATATATACAAAACAGTGCACAAACCGTAATTGTAAACATGTGGATTTTTATAATTTGAATTCCTCCATTTAATCAGCATTCAGATTAAGAAACAGAACATTATCAGCACCCCAGAAGCACCCTTTGTGCCCCCACTGGACGTAACTCTTGATAATTGTTCAGAAGTATTCACCTACTACGTATTCTTATGCAAAAGACATGCTTGTCTTACAGAGTGAGAAAAAGCCTGCAACCTTCTACCCTTGCCAAGAAGACCAAAGATGTTACTTATTCTAATTAGGAGTTTCCTTTACCATTCAAATTGCTACTTCTAACTTGTAAGAACCTCAGGTCTCTAACTCTAAAATGGTATCCCTGAGTCCACTTTACTCCATTTG
>NW_016840131.1:0-1055 GCF_001698545.2 Rhinopithecus bieti
AGATGACATGTTTCTACTTCTGATATATGTAGAAGTTGTATTTCTTTATATATTATACATTTTATATTTACATATGGTATATAGTATTATATATAATACCAAATACATATATATATAATATTAACCTTTAGACCTTAACTTGGGCAATGCTTCTTGAACTATGAAATCTTTCTAGTTAACTCTGGAGAACAGCCCAAAGTTGTGGGGCTCAGAGTTGGGGGAAGACAACTACACGTAAAAAATGTGAATATTTTCTAGATGGTGTTGAGATAGAGATGTGAATCCAGAAAGATTGTCATAATTTAAATGTTGCTGGTTTTGAAGATGGAGAGAGTGGGCAGTGGTCGAGGTATGTGGCAGAAAATGTTCAAGAAATTGAAAAGAATAAGGAAATGGTTTTCCCTTAGAGTTCCAGAAAGAAACACGGTAATTTGGACACTTCGTTTTTTAGCCAAATATACTGTTGTCTTTCTTATAACCTATAGAATTGTAAGATAATAAATTTGTATTGTTAAAGCCACCGAGTTTGTGGTAATCAATTACAGAAGCAATGAAAAAAGATTTAATATTTTATGAACTCAATTTTTTGAAAATAGATCATTTATATGGTTATTCATGTATTTTATATTTCTGGCTGCAGTGCTTTTAAATTTTTATTCCTGCAAAAAGAGTTTAGCTCATCTTTAACAAATATTTATTCCCAGATAATTTAACAGATTTTTACTACTTCTCCTAACTTGCCATTGGTGACAGAGATACACACTATTGTATTTAAGTGCACATTATTTTTTATTCAGACACATTGTTGAGCTTCCATAATGGTTCTAACAGTGAATAAATTACAAAAGACACTTTATCTAGACCAATATTTCCTCACTGACTAACAATATTTTGTTTTTAAAATTTCAGACTCTGTAAAACAAAAAAATCTTTAGAATTCCTACTGAAATAAAAATAGGATCACTAACTAGTGTGTATTAATAGTACAAGCCTTCGTTGGGAGATCCTTACATGGTTAAAGATTCTTCCTTAAATTCTTAGTTTGCAAATATGTA
>NW_016840132.1:0-1451 GCF_001698545.2 Rhinopithecus bieti
GAATAAAGTCATTCAGGAAAGTGGACGACTAATAGTTTCTAATCTAGACAGCACAGGAGAAGAAATGTTTATCACACACAAAGTATTAGTGCCTGTTATATCACCAAGACAAAACTAACAGGAAAAAGACAAACACATTATAGTGAAAACATGTGTTTCCTGACCAGCATCTATTCTGCATGTTTCCTGATGCCAGAAACTCACATTTCCTCATGGGAAATCCCCCTTCCCCACAATTCTCAGGTTTTAAGTTTATGTAAAATTCTTTAAACCCAAAGATTCAAGTTATGTGCCTTGATTAACTTAAGCAAATCAATGAAACCCATCCCCATAGCCACAGCGATTGGTTAGGAATTGGGTTCCGAAGTCAGTCAAATCCGAAAGGGCCTAGTGATGCTTTTTCCAGTGGGAACACAGACTCACTGTTCCCGGCAGAAAATGAGCAAGGATTCATGTAACACTGGCAGGTACTGGCAGCCACCCAGGAACTCTCACAGGAAAGGGAGATCAGAAAGAGAAGCAAAGAGGACTCATGAGATACCACAGGGCTGCTGCGTCCAGCCTTGCCTGGAGCTAGGGCCACCCCGATACCTTGGACTCTTGGAGCCCCAAGGTGTGTTTACTCAAAGCCTCTTAGAGTTGGATTTGCTTGTTTGCTTTCTGCCTGGAAACTGCCAGCATCCTGAGAGATACAGAGATCTGTATCTGTGCAGAGACACAGGGTCTGTTAAAAGTCACAGGCCCTGACTGAAGTGTGGAACTGGCTGAAACGAGAAAGTAGGAGGTGACTTGGTGAGGACCTTGTGAAATGAAAGTGAGTTTTAAACCTTACATGCATCAGAATTACCTGGAGCCTTGTTAAAACACAGGTTGCTGGGCCCTGGTCCATTAAGAAAGGAAGTGGGGCTGAGAATGTGCATTGCTACCATGTTCCCAGGTGATATTCATCATGCTGTCCTGTCTGGACACTACCTTTTGCAATCCCGATTACAAAGTATTGCACGTGCTGGTTGAACTATGGTCTGTCTTATTTTGGTACTGAAAGCCTGTGCTAAATACCAAGGCTGCAGCATTAAGGACTTTGATAGAAGAGATTCTGAATATAGGCCAGGCATGTGGCTCATGCCTGTAATCCCAGCACTTTGGGAGGCCAAGGCGGGTAGATCACGAGGTCAGGAGATCGAGACCAGCCTGGCTAACACGCTGAAACCCCGTCTCTACTAAAAATACAAAAAGTTAGCCGGGCATGGTGGCAGGCACCTGTAGTCCCAGCTACTTGGGAGGTTGAGGCAGGAGAATGACATGAATCCAGGAGGCGGAGCTTTCAGTGAGCCAAGGTCATGCCACTATACTCCAGCCTGGGTGACAGAGCAAGACTTCATCTCAAAAAAAAAAAAGAAAGAAAGAAAAACAAAAGATTCTGAATATTGGAATTTAGTAGCTATGTGTTA
>NW_016840133.1:0-1033 GCF_001698545.2 Rhinopithecus bieti
AATTTTGTATAAGGTGTGAGGAAGGGATCCAGTTTCAGCTATCTAAATGTGGCTAGCCAGTTTTCCCAGCACCATTTATTAAATAAGGAATCTTTTCCACATTTCTTGTTTTTGTCAGGTTGTCAAAGATCAGATGGTTGTAGATGTGCGGTGTTATTTCTGAGGCCTCTGTTCTGTTCTATTGTTCTGTTCTGTATCTCTGTTTTGGTACCAGTACCGTGCTGTTTTGGTTACTGTAGCCTTGTAGTATAGTTTGAAGTCAGGTAGCATGATGCCTCCAGCTTTGTTCATTTTGCTTAGGATTGTCTTGGCAATGCAGGCTCTTTCTTAGTTCCATATGAACTTTAAAGTAGCTTTTTCCAACTATGTGAAGAAAACCATTGGTAGCTTAATGGGGATGGCATTGAATCTATAAATTACCTTGGGCAATATGGCCATTTTCATGATAGTGATTCTTCCTATCTGTGAGCATGGAATGTTTTTCCATTTGTTTTTGTCCTCTTTTATTTCATTGAGCAGTGCTTTGTAGTTCTCCTTGAAGAGGTCCTTCACATCCCTTGTTAGTTGGATTCCTAGGTATTTTATTCTCTTTGAAGCAATTGTGAATGGGAGTTCACTCATGATTTGGCTGTCTGTGTGTTGTTGGTGTATAGGAATGCTTGTGATTTTTTCACATTGATTTTTGTATCCTGAGACTTTGCAGAAGTTGCTTATCAGCTTAGGGAGATTTTGGGCTGAGACGATGGAGTTTTCTAAATATACAATCATGTCATCTGCAAACAGGGACAGTTTGATGTCCTCTTTTCCTAATTGAGTATCCTTCATTTCTTTCTCCTGCTTGATTGTCCTGGCCAGAACTTCCAACACTATGTTGAATAGGAGTGGTGAGAGAGGGTATCCCTTTCTTGGGCTGGCTTTCAAAGGGAATGCTTCCAGCTTTTGCCCATTCAGTATAATATTGGTTGTGGGTTTGTCATAAATAACTCTTATCATTTTGAGACATGTCCCATCAATACCTAGTTTCTTTCTGAAT
>NW_016840134.1:0-1051 GCF_001698545.2 Rhinopithecus bieti
GGTTATATGTGGTCTCGAAGCACCACCGTTTCTCCTATTGCACATTCTGCGAAAACTCACTTAGCAAGCTTCTCAGTGAAAACAATGATGGAACTCTGTGGGCTAAATTCACCTACAGAAAAGATGTTTCTGAGAAGGCTTCTCTGCAGGTCTGTCTGAGGATAATTCCTTATTCACCATGGGATTCATCAATATTCAAGACATCACTTATGAGATTCCACAAAATGAGTGCTAGGAAACTCCCCCATGAAAGGGGGGTATAACACTGTGAAATGAATTCACACATCACAAAGCAGTTTCTCAGAAAGCTTCATTCTGGTTTTTCTCGGAGGATATTTCCTTTGTCCTTCTACTCTCAAAACCATCGGAAATATCACTTCTCAGAATCCACGGAAGCAGTCCTAGGAAACGGCTCCAAGAAATAGTGGTGTAACTCTGAGAGATGAAGTCACACATCAGAAAGCAAATTCTCAGAAAGCTTCTTTCACTTTCTGATCTGAGGATTTCCCTTTGTCACCGTCAGCTGCATAGCGCTAAGAAGTATCCCATTGCAGATTTCAAGAAAACTGTGTAGGCAAACTGATCACAGAGGAGAAACGTGTAACTCTGTGAGTTCCACTCACACATCACATTGCAGTTTCTCAGAATGCTTCTTTCCAGTTTTGTCTGAGAATATTTCCTTTTCAGTGTAGCCCTCAATGAGCTCCCAAATATCACTTTGCAGAATCCATGAGAACAGTGTTAGCAAACTGTTCCAAGAAGAGAAATGTGGAACTCTGTGTGATGAAGTCACACATCAGAAAGCAATCTCTCAGAAAGCTTCTCTCTAGTTATTATCTGAGGATATTTCCTTTTTCATCTTGGGCTTCAAATAGTTCCCAAATATCACTTTGTAGATTCCAGGAAAAGAGTGTTAGCAAACTGCTTCCTGAGGACTAAGAAGTAACTCTCTGAGACGTATTCACAGATCACAAAGAGTTTCTCAGAAAGCTTCTTTCTCTTTTTTAACTCACGATATTTCCTTTATCAGCATAGGCCTCAATGCGATCCA
>NW_016840135.1:0-3873 GCF_001698545.2 Rhinopithecus bieti
TCATCTGCACTCTCCATCTCCATTATGTTCTGGATTAAATAGAATTTGACCAATTTAAGGAGTAGACAATACGAGGGAGCAGAAAGGAGAGACAGGAAGGGAGATTCTTTGCAATCCTCTCAGACACCATGGACACCAGGAACAATTTCATCATGCCACATCATTTGTAGGCAATCGCCAATTGCTTGGGATATGGAACAACTGGAACTCTCATTCATAGCAGACTGGAGTGTAAAATAATCCAACTTAGAAAACCAGGCCAGGCGTGGTGGTTCATGCCTGTAATCCCAGCACTTTGGGAGGCTGAAGTGGGAGGATCACTTGAGTCCAGGAGGTTGATACCAGCCTGGTCAAGATAGGAAGACCCTGTCTATACATATAATTTAAAACACAAATTAGCCAGGTGTGGTGGTGCTCACCTGTAGTCCCAGTTATGTGGGAGGCTGAGGTGGGAGGCTCACTTGAGCCCAGGAGGTCAAGGCTGCAGTGAACCCTCATCACGCCACTGCACTCCAGCTTAGGTAAGACAGCAAGACTCTGTCTCAAAAAATAAAAAAATAAAAAGAAAGAAAAACTGCTTGGTGAGTTGTAATACAGTCAAATATCTACTTCTAGGTTCTGGCTTCTCTACTTCTAAAAAATTACCCAAGAGAAAGGAAAACGTATTTGTCTGTTTTTAACAGCTTTACTCACCATAGCCCCAGGCTGGAAACAATGCAAATTGTTCACCAAAAGAGAAGGGAGAAATGAATTGTGGTTTTCACACGACAGAGTAGCCCTCAGTAATAAAAAGGAGCTGGGCCACAGGAAACAGCAATGGGCCTGGCAACTGAGCAGAAGAAGGCAGATCCAAACAGACACATGCTGTGAAAATTCCATTCGAGTCAAGTTGAACAACAAGCCACAATGGCATCACCCTTGGGGGTCTCTGACTGGGAGGGGCACAAAGGAGTCTTTAAGAGGCTGGAAATGTTCTGGATCTGGTTCTTGGTGGTGGTCGCACAGGTATTTACATCCGTTAACAACAGGCTGAGGCTGGTGCAGTGACACCTGTAATTCAGCACATTGGGAGGCTGAGGCAGGAGGATTGCTTGAGCCCAGGAGTTTGAGACCAGCCTGGATTATTTTACACTCAAGTCTGCTATGAATGACAGTTCCAGTTGTTCCATATCCCAACACCTTCTCTCTACTAAAAATAAAAAAAATTAGTGAGGCATGGTGCTGCACATAGTCCCAGCTACAGGGAGGCTGAGGCAGGAGGATTGCTTAAGCCTGGGAGGTTGAGGCCACAGTGAGCTATGATGGTGCCACTGCACTGCAGGTTGAGTGACGAGCAAGATCCTGTCTCAAAACAAAACAAAACAAAACAAAACAAAACAAAACTCAAACAGAATACCAGGATCTACATTTTACTCTACCTAGACAATATCTCCATAAAATACTGCTAAAAGAAAAACTCTCCCAGAGCCCAAGGAGACACAGGCCCAGCTCAGAGTTCCAGCAAATCAGCACCTTAGCATCAGCTTGAGCCTGGGAGGTGAGTCACAGGTAAGCAGCCCACTAGTGAGTCCAGCCCATAAAGGAGGGCCATGTGCTCCACGCCCTGTCTGGAGGGGCCCCAGTCGTACCCAAAGGCTGACGTGTTTTTAGACTAATCGACACAGTAGGGAGGCACTTCGAGGCACAGTGCTGGCACTCTTCACTCACCACAGTCCATTCCCAGTGGTTAGCTCTGGTCTTCATGAGACTAGAAGCAGCGCTCGAGAATATTCCTGCTCAGAGCTTTAGCATTTAAAGTCGCAGACCCTTCTCGGCGGCTCTCTGTTCTCTGCCCTGTAGACTGAGGGAGTCTGTCACCTCACACTCATTAGGATGCCTATGATTTAAAAAAAATCCAGAAAGCAACAACTGTTTGCTAGAATGTGAGTAAACTGGAACCCTGTGAAAACAGCGTGACTGTTCCTCAAAAACCTCATCATAGAATTACTGTATGATCCAGCAATTCCACTTCTGGGTATATCCCCCAAATAACCAAATGCAGGAACTCAAAGAGACATGTGAACACCCATATTTGTAGCAGCATCATCCACAACAGCCAAGAGGTGAAAGCAACATGTCTCCATCAACAGATGAGTGGTCAAAAAAACGTGGGCCAGACATATGATTCAGCCCTAAAAAGGATGGAAATTCTGGCACACGCCACAACATGGATGGTCCTTGAGAACAGTAAGTGAAATAAAACAGTCATAAAAGAACAAGCACTGTAGGCCGGGTGTGGTGGCTCACGCCTGTAATCACAGCACTTTGGGAGGCCAAGATGGGAAAATCACCTGAAGTCAGGTGTTCAAGACCAGCCTGGCCAACATGGTGAAACCCTGTCTCTATTAAAAATGCGAAAAGTAGCCGGGCATTGTGACGCACGCCTGTAGTCCCAGCTACTTGGGAGACTGAGGCAGGAGAATCGCTTGAACCTGGGAGGCAAAGGTTGCAGCGAGCCGAGATTGTGCCACTATACTCCAGCTTGGGCAACAAAGTGAGACTCTGTCACAAAAAAAAAAAAAAAAAAAAAAAGAACAAGCACTGTATGATTTCACTTGTCTGAGGTACCTAGAGTGGCCATAATCAACAGAAGAAAGTAGAATGGTGGCTATTGGCTGGTAGGAGGGGGAATGAAGACTTACCGTTTAAAGCGTATAGAGTTCTGGTTTCACAAGATGAAAAGAGTTTTGTGGATGGATGGTAGCGATAATTGTATAACAGCATGAATGTACTTAATACCACTAACTGTGTACCTAAAACTGGTTAATATGGTACATTTTATATTATGTGTGTTTTACTACAATTATTTTTTTCTTTTAGATGGAGTCTGTCACCCAGGCCAGAGTGTAGTAGTGCAATCTCAGCTCACTGAAACCTCCACGACCCCCACCCCTTCTCACCACCCTTGGGCTCAAACCATTCTCCCACCTCAGCCTTCTGAGTAGCTGTGACCACAGGCACATGCCACCACGTTTGGCTAATTTTTTGTACTTCTGATAGAGACAGGGTTTCGCCCTCTTGCCCAGGCTGGTTTCAAACTCCTGAGCTCAAGTGATCTGCCCACCTTGGCCTCCCAAAATGCTGGGATTTACAGGCATGAACCACTGCACCTGCCTGCACTTAAAATTTTTAAAAATGTGGCTGGGCACGGTGGCTCATGCCTGTAATTCCAGCACTTTGGGAGGCCGAGGCAGGCAGATCACCTGAGGTCAGGAGTTCAAGACCAGCCTGGCCAACATGGTGAAACCCAGTCTCTACTAAAAGTACAAAAATTAGCCGGGTGTGGTGGTAAGTGCCTGTAATCCCAGCTAGTCGGGAGACTGAGGCAGGAGAATCATTTGAACCCGGGAGGTGGAGGTTTCAGTGAGCCGAGATCACGCCATTGCACTCCTGCCTGGGGAACAAGAGTGAGACTTCATCTCAATAAAAAGAAAAAAAATATTTAAATGTAAGTATGATGGTCTCTAAGAATCAGACTGAGAATCTACCACTGCCAGGTTTGTCCTGTTCCCCGCCACCCCACAGGGCCTTACCCCAGGCACTTCCTTCAGGGTGTTCAGGACAGGCTGGTCTCTCTGCTGGACATGGGCTACGATTTGAATGTAGTTTGTGCCAACCAAAACTCATGTTGAAAGACGCCGCCCGCGGCCGCCTCTCCCACGCGGCCACCTCCTGGACCCCGGATGCAGCCGCTGCTTAGGCTGCAGCAGGAGATCCCCTGGCGCCCAGCGGCCACCGTCGTTTAAAGGGGAAGCAGCCTGACTGCCAGCAACGGAGCACGGGGCGGCCCAGCCAATGCGCATGAGCGAGTGGGGAGCGGGTGCTCGCGTCACA
>NW_016840136.1:0-524 GCF_001698545.2 Rhinopithecus bieti
TGTTTATAATTTTAAATTTTTTTTAAAAGACTTTTATGATACATGAAAATTAACATGAATCTTCAGTGTTCATAAATTTTATTGGAACACAACCAAAAAAATAAAGACTTACGTAATTGTTAATAGGCCTACTTTTATGGTTTCTTATGTATTAAGAGCAAACCATGAAACAAACTCATTTCTGTTTGAAGAAATCTTTACTGTTCTCATTTTTGTGGCAAGCAACATTGATTCTTTGCTTAGTGAGAGCGTTAGTGCCCTCCTGCCCAGCGCCGCTGCCTGGCGTGTCCTCCGCACACACCTCTGTCCACCGGTCCCCCTTCATCTTTCCGTTTAGAATTGTAGGAGGGGCGCTGGGATCTTAGGGCTAGAAAGAAACTCTGAAGACCACTTTTAGGGGCGGCTTTTAGTCAGGGCTCTCCAGAGAGACAGCCAGCCAGGTGTGCGTGTGTCTCCAGGGGGAGGCTTGCTGCAGGGGCTATGGAGTCCAAGAAGCCCCAGGACCCACAGCCTGCAAGCTAGAG
>NW_016840137.1:0-2002 GCF_001698545.2 Rhinopithecus bieti
TCCCTCTCAAGGCTGTCTTTCTATGTTTTAGGGGACTGGTTCTATCAGTTACCACTTCCTCTCTCTTCTAACTTCAAGTTCTCTTTTTTAATTGGTTCTTTCTCCTCAGTCCAAAACCCATTCAAAACATTCCTTTCAATCCATTTCCTTCAAGTAGTGTCCCACCTCATTCCTTGCCTGTACCTAAGACTTCTGGAAAGAATGATCTATATTAATTGTTTCCACCTTCCAACCTCCCATTTATTCCAGTTGCAAGTTAGTTTATATCCCATCACTCCACTGAAACTGTTCAAAATCACCAATAACTTTCAGGAGCTGAATCTCCCCTTTAGTCTTCATTGTACTCAATCTCCCTGCGGCAGTTAGTAGGACTGACTCCTTCTCCTTTGGTTTCTGTGAGACGAGTGTTTCCAGGTGTTCTTCAGAGATCTCCAGTTAGATTTTTCCAATCTATTTTATTTTTTGTCCTTTAAATGGTAGTACTTTTGAATATATTTTTCTTTCTGTTTTTTTTTTTCTTTTTTTGAGACAGAGTCTCGCTCTGTCGCCCAGGCTGGAGTGCAGTGGCGCGATCTCCGCTCACTGCAAGCTCCGCCGCCTCCCGGGTTAACGCCATTCTCCTGCCTCAGCCTCCCTAGAAGCTGGGACTATAGGCACCCGCCACCACGCCTGGCTAATTTTTTTGTATTTTCAGTAGAGACGGGGTTTCACCATGTTCACCAGGATGGTCTCGATCTCCTGACCTCGTGATCTGCCCGCCGCGGCCTCCCAAAGTGCTGGGATTACAGGTGTGAGACACCGCGCCCGACCCTTTCTTTTTTTTTAAGACAGGGTCTTACTCCATCTCCCAGCCTGGAGTGCAGTGGTGCATTCATAGCTCAATGAAACCTCAAACTCCTGGGCTTAGGCAAATCTTCCTGCCTCAGCTTCCTGAGTGGCTGGGACTAGGGTGTACACCACCAGGCTTGGCTAATTTCTTACTATGTTGCCCAGGATGGTCTCAAACTCCTGAGCTCAAGCAATCCTCTTGTCTTGGCCTACCAAAGTGCTGGGATTATAGGCATGAGCCACTGTGACTGGCCCTGAGTATGTTTTCTTCCTAAATAGTCTCTATTTTGTCCAAGTTTCTTTTTGTTTTAGCCTCTCCTTTTGTAACAGAAGCTTTCCAGATGCTCAAGTGGAGAGTAATGCCCTAAAAGCTGACTACAAACTCTACTGGCTGTAGTCTTCACTGAGGGTGATGGAGTTGGGCCATACAGTTGGGAAACCACTTATATCAGTACCATTAGGTCCTTCTCCTTGGGCTGGTCAAACCATAGCGGGAGCAAGGATATAGCTCAAAATTCAGTATGTATGTGAACTTCCAGTTAATCCTACTGATTTTGTATGGAATATTTACCTTCAATAAATGGCTGCTCTCCCTAGTCAAGAGACACTCTGAATTACTTTCCTCAGAGGATGAAGATCCAGTCTTCTGTTAGTGCATGGCATGAGCAGTTGCCAGGCTATGTGAAGTAAGTTGAAAATCTAAAGGTCTAATTGCTTCTTAAACAGACTTTAAACCAATTAGAAGCCTGTTTGCATATCCATTTTCATCTCTTTCTGGTGCTCCCAATTTTGAGGTTTTGGGGAGTTCTGTAGTGTAAATCAGGTTCTTCCTTAGCTTCCTCCACTGTAAGTTGAGGATCTGGTTTACTCTAGCTTGCTAAGGTAGTTACCTCCTCATCCACCTGCTTTCTAAATTCTAAAACTTTACTGCCGTTTTCTCCTTTCTTGCTCTTTTCTTTATGAATTTACGTGCTTAAAACACAAAACCCTTTTCCTGATGTCTCAGTATAGTTTTAGGAAGTAAGAGAGATTAACTTATATATCTAATCTACTGTTTTAAGCCTCCAACATTTCTTGCTTGAATTACTGCAATAGTTTCATAACCAATCACTCTGCCTTTGAATTTACCTAAATCAATCCAAAACCACACAGATAACAACTGGTAGGGCCGGGT
>NW_016840138.1:0-526 GCF_001698545.2 Rhinopithecus bieti
CATACATAATAGATATAATAGATATAGGTACGAAATATAGACATAATAGATATAATAGATTTCCTTATAAAATATAGACATAATGGATATAACAGATATAGGTATAAAATATAGACATAATAGCTATAGCTATAAAATATAGACATAATAGATATAATAGACAGAGGTATAAAATAAAGACATAATAGATATAATATATATAGTTATAAAATATAGCAATACTAGAAATAATAGATATTGGTATAAAATATAGATATAATAGATATAGGTATAAAATATAGACATAATAGATATAATAGAGGTATATAATATAGACATAATTGATATAATAGATATAGGTATAAAATATAGACATAAAGGTTATAATAGATATAGGTATAAAATATAGACATAAAAGTATAATAGACATAGGTATGAAATATACACATAATAGATATAATAAATATAGTTATAAAGTATAGACATAATAGACATAATAGAATGGATATAATAGATAGCGGTATAAAACAGATATAATAGATATAAT
>NW_016840139.1:0-1724 GCF_001698545.2 Rhinopithecus bieti
CTAATGCATAATATTATAAATGCAAGTATGGGGCAAAAGATCCATTTACTGTGCAAGAAAGATCAATGAGTACTGATGGAATAAATTTATTAATATGGAAAATGCCACCGTAACTAATTTAAGAAATTAGCACTTGTGAAGCTTTGATTTACTATTAAAGAACACCCACAACTGTCTGAAAACTTTAAAATACCCCTTTTACCAACTACATATTTGCATGAGGTTAGGTCACGTTATTGCTTCTTTTTTTCTTTTTTTGAGACGGAGTCTCCCTCTGTCACTCAGGCTGGGGTGCAATGGCGAGATCTCGGCTCACTGCAACCTCCGCCTCCTGGGTTCATGCGATTCTCCTACCTCAGCCACCGAAGTGGCTGGGACTACAGGCATGCACCACCGCGCCCAGCTATTTTTTGTACTTTCAGTGGAGGCAGGTTTCACCATGTTGATCGGACTGGTCTCAAACTCCTGACTTCAAGTGATCTGCCCACCTCAGCCTCCCAAAGTGCTGGGATTACAGGTGTGAACCACCGCGCCCAGCCGTCTTATTGCTTTTTTTTTTTGTTTTTAAGATGGAATCTTGCTCTGTCACCCAAGCTGGAGTGCAGTGGCGTGATCTCGGCTCACTGCACCATCCGTCTCCCTGATTCAAGCGGTTCTCCTGCCTCAGCCTCCAGAGTAGTTGGGACTACAGGCGTGTGCCAGCATGCCCAGCTAAGTTTTTGTATTTTTAGTAGAGACAAGTTTCACAGTGTTAGCCGGGATGGTCTCGATTTCCTGACCTTGCGATCCACCCGCGTCGGCCTCCCAAAGTGCTGGGATTACAGGCCTGAGCCACTGTGCCCAGTCTCTTATTTGCTTCTTTAGAGCAAATTGCAAAGAAAGATCTAGAGAATCCAGTGTCTCCTATGAAGGTCAACATGAGACTTTAAATAATATAAATACATGACACACTTTTACTCCACTTTTGTTGTAGAAAAGTTACTTTTTTGATGAAAAATTTCTGTTAACAATATTGTGGCAGTTTTGATTTTCATTTTCCTGAGAATCAGTGATGTTGAGCACCTTTCCATATGCCTTTTCACCAACTGGATGTCTTCTTTGGCTAAATGTCTATTCAAATCTATTGCCCATTTACAAATCTGCTTTTTGGGGGCTTCTTGATGGTTTTCTCTTTTTTTTCCTATTTATACAAGTTCCTTAGGTATTTTGAATATTTGTTAAAACAATTTTCAATACCACTGCCCAGTTATAAATCTGCTTTGTTGTTTTTGTTGAGATGGAATTTTGCTCTTGTTGCCAAGGCTGGAGTGTAATGGTATGATCTCAGCTCACTGCAACCTCCACCTCCCAGGTTCAAGTGATTATTCTGCCTCAGCCTCCTAAGCAGCTGGGATTACAGGCATGTGCCACTATGCCTGGCTAATTTTTGTATTTGTAGTAGAGGCAGGGCTTCTCCATGTTGGTCAGGCTGGTCTCGAACTCCTGGCCTCATGTGATCCATCCGCCTCGGCCTCCCAAAGTGCTGGGATTACAGGTGTGAGCCACTGTGCCCAGCCAATCATCCCTTTGTGTGTGTGTGTGGTTCTTTTCAGTTGGGGGTGGGGGAAGAACAGAGTCTAGCTTATCACCCAGGCTGGAGTGTAGTGGTGTAATCTCGGCTCAGTGCAGCCTCTGCCTCCCACGTTCCAGTGATTCTCCTGACTCAGCCTCCTAGGTAGCTAAGA
>NW_016840140.1:0-522 GCF_001698545.2 Rhinopithecus bieti
GAATCAATATCTTGAAAATGGCCACACTGCCCAAGGTAATTTATACATTTAATGCCATCCCCATTAAGCTACCAATGACTGTCTTCATAGAATTGGAAAAAACTACTTTAAAGTTCACATGGCACCAAAAAAGAGCCTGCACTTTGTTGCACCAAGACAATCCTAACCAAAAGAACAAAGCTGGAGGCATCACGCTACCTGAGTTCAAACTGTGCTACAAGGCAACAGTAACCAAAATGGCATGGTACTGGTACCAAAACAGAGATATAGACCAATGGAACAGAACAGAGCCCTCAGAAATAATACCACACATCTACAACTGTCTGATCTTTGATAAACCTGACAGAAACAAGAAATGGGGAAAGGATTCCCTATTTAATAAGTGGTGCTGGGAAAACTGGCTAGCCATATGTAGAAAGCTGAAACTGGATCCCTTCCTTACACGTTATAGAAAATTAATTTAAGATGGATTAAAGACTTAAATATCAGACCCCAAACCATAAAACCCTAGAAGAAAACCTA
>NW_016840141.1:0-2077 GCF_001698545.2 Rhinopithecus bieti
ATATGTAACAAACCTGCACATTGTGCATGTGTACCCTAGAACTTGAAGTATAATAATAATAAAAAAAGTAAAAAAAAAAAAAATAAAAGATTTAAATGGGTCCCAGAGACTCCTAACACAATCGATAAACATGTCCAGAATAGAATAAAAAACAATCTCATATTGGTAACCAAGAAAATCAAGACTTCAATAAGAAAAATAATCAACTGACATCAACATTGAGATGAGTCATATATTGGGCTTACTTGACAAAAATTTTTAAGAAACCACCAAAAACATGCTTCTACAATCAGTTATGAATTATCTTGAAACAAATAAAAAATATAAAAATCTCAACAGAGAAAGAAAAGTTATTGAAAAAACATAACCAAGTAGAAACTGTAGGACTGAAAAACTACAATAGAAACTAAAAACTCAGTGGACTGATTACATAGTAGGGTGGAGATAACAGAGGATAGAATCAGTAAACTCCAGCACAAAACAATATAATTCACCCAATCTGAACAGCAGAGAGAATATTAGCCTTAAAAACATAGGAATAATAACAAAAATCCTAAATTTCTATTGATGGAGCCGCAGATGGAAAAAAGAGGAAAAGAGTGGGACTGAAAAAGTATTTGGTAAAAATTAGTTATTAAGAACCTTGCAAATTTACAAAATGATAAAAGTTTACAGAATGAAGAAAATGAATTAATCCCCCCCAAAATAAACCCAAATAAATTCATGCCAAGACTCATCATAGTCAAATTTCTGAAGACTAAAAAGAAAGAAAGAATCTTGAAAACAGCCAGAGGGAAACAACATATTACCTACAGGGAATTACCAATTAAAATAATAGTAGATTTTTTTCATCTGAAACTATGTAGTCCAGAAAGAAGTGGCACAATATTTTTCAAGTGATGAAAGAAAAAATTTGTCAACCTCCAAAACTATATCCAGTGAAACTACCCTTCGGGAATAAAAGAGAAATAGGGACCTTCTCAGGCAAAGGAAAACTACCATTAAAGATTGACTACAGGAATTTCTCAGGGAGAAAGAAAATGATAAAAGAAGAAGTCTTCAGACCATCAGACAAAAGACATGGGAAGAGCAGAAATCTGTATGGTACATACAATAAACTATCCCTTTCCTCATAAATTGTATAAGTCATAGTTGATGTTTTAAGTAAAAATTATGCTGAGGTGGGTGGATCACTTGAGCCAAGGAGTTCAAGACCAGCCTAAACAACAATGATGAGACCCTGTCTCTACAAAAAATAAAAAAATTAGCCAGGTTTGATGGTACACATCTGTAGTCTGAAGTGTGCTGAAGGCAGGGAGGCTAAAGTGGGAGGATCACTTGAGCCTAAGATTTCAAGGCTGTAGTTAGCCCTGAGTATGCCAGTGAACTGTAGCCTGGATGACAGAGCAAGACCCTGTCTCAAGAAAAATTATTATACCATCTCATACTAAAGACAATGATATTTTAAAAGTGGGGAAAGTAGAGACCTAAATAAAGTTCAGTTGCCACACTTTGCTGGAAGTAATAAAAAGTTGATAGCAGTAGCCTGAAAAGTCACATGTTACATGTATATATTTTAATACCTAGACCAATCACTATGAAACTAAGCAAACATATGTGCCATAAAACATAAATAAATCAAGATGAAAATTGTTCAAGTAACTCACAGGAAGGCAAGAAATAAGAAACAAAGGAACAAAAATTTTTGCAATCTACTCATCTGACAAAGGGCTAATATCCAGAACCTACAAAGAACTCAAACAAATTTACAAGAAAAAAACAACCCCATCAAAAAGTGGGCAAAGGATATGAACAGACATTTCTCAAAAGAAGACATTCATACAGCCAACAGACACATGAAAAAATGCTCATCATCACTGGCCATCAGAGAAATGCAAATCAAAACCACAATGAGATACCATCTCACACCAGTTAGAATGGCAATCATTAAAATATCAGGAAACAACAGGTGCTGGAGAGGATGTGGAGAAATAGGAACACTTTTACACTGTTGGTGGGATTGTAAACTGTGGGGAAAAGAAAGAGAGATCAGCCTGTTACTGTGTCTATATAGAAG
>NW_016840142.1:0-1597 GCF_001698545.2 Rhinopithecus bieti
GGGGATAAAGAACAGATTCTCCTGTCTCCAGTGATCCTCCAAGGTTGTTTTTATTATAATGGAAATTTCCAAGGCTTTATGCAGAACTCACATGTGGATGAAAGAGCTGCTGCACCAGCAGAGGTATAATTGTCTTCTGCTGTTCCTGAAGTCAGCATATGGTTGTTCGTTAATTAACGTTGCACCCCATGAGCATAGCATTTCCAAACTGTGGATTACTAAATAAGACCTCAGTGAACACAGTACTGCTGCTCCTTTCTGGTATGTACTTCCAATTATAATTTTATTCACTTTTCATATGGCATATCCATAGTGAGCTTCTAGTGCAATAAGCTGCATTATTAGATGCTGTAGCATACATATAGATAAATAAGATGGAGTCTATGCCTCAAGGTACTGGAAGCTGGCAGGTAGGGTGACCTCTAGAGGAATGTAGTGTGTGCAGTCACCATCATGGAGTTAAGAATACAAACTCCAAATTACTTCGCTTCACTCTAAGCCTTGTATTGTTATTATCAATAGAAGTTTTTCCTTAATAATTTTAGTTGCAAAATAGAAGATTCAAATAATGTACAGACAAAATCGTTAGCCTCTGTTGGATACTGTGGTTGCTGGTTAATCCTCATAATAACCTTATGAGGAAAATTACATTACCTCCCAGTTGTATGTAACCTGCATTTCCCAAATGACCGTCACCAATGAGTTGAAATAATTGATTGACTATCACCTACATTCTACTTGTTGTTGCCCTCTGTCACCACCAGTAAAGGACCTACCAGCATTTCTATTCAAACAAGCCATTGTTCATGCAAAATGACTTAAGGCTGTTCACTCCAGCTGGGCTCACCCCACTGGCCCAACAAAGCCTGTGCTACAATTGGGATCCCTTCTCTGCTAACATGAGGAAACTTGGGTTTTGTGAATTGGTGAGTTGCTCAAGGGTGCACACTTAGATCATCAATTTATACTTCAGACTCCACGGGCACTACCTTCCCTCTGTAATTCAAACTGATCAACTTCTCATCTAAATACAAAATCATCACACTTTATCCTACTTGTTTATATTACTTCATATTACTTGTTACTTTCATAATCACACAGATTAGTTTCCTTTGGCAAATAAACTAGAATTGCGGCAATTAAGTGAGAAGGTTAGGGCAGAAGGGTTGTGGTCTGAAAGTTTTCACAAGACCAAAGGGCAGTGGCTCCTGAGGACAGGGAGCTCAGAGACTCATTGTAAAGGCCCAAGGTTGGGTCAGCTGGAAGACCAGCTCTCATTGTCTCTCTGGGCAGAGCACAGTTTAGTCAACGTTACGTACTTAAGGTTAGTAAATACACCATAGACTTCATTAGCTAAGCAGCAATCTATATAGATGTTAACCATTGCTCACTCTATGCCAAGCACATATGCTATTGTTTGGTGACTTTCACCTATTCATACAATCTTATCAACAAGTCTGTAAGGTACTTCGGGACAGAGAAAGTCTCCTGCATCTTGTGCTCCCTTACCACTTTTTGCTTAATAGATTCTGTTGTTTCAAATTCTAAAAGGAAGGAAATTAAACAATTCTTAACCAAATGATCTTTCTCAAACAGG
>NW_016840143.1:0-518 GCF_001698545.2 Rhinopithecus bieti
TTTTTTTTTTTTTGAGAGAGTCTCCCTCTGTCACTCAGGCTAGAGTGCAGTGGTGCGATCCCGGCTCACTACAACCTCCGCCTCCTAGGTTCAAGCAATTTTCCTGCCTCAGCCTCCCGAATAGCTGGGACTACCCATGCGTGCCACCATGCCCAGCTAGCTTTTTTGTATTTTAGTAGAGACGGGGTTTCACCATATTGACCAGGGTGGTCTCGAACTCCTGACCTTGTGATCCACCCACCTCGGCCTCCCAAAGTGCTGGGATTCCAGGCGTGAGCCACCATGCTGGGCCTATTTCTTATTTTTAAATTTGTTTTTGTAGAGACAGGGTCTCCCTATATTTCCCAGGCTGGTCTCAAAATCCTGGGCTTAAGTGGTCCTCCCACCTCAGCCTCCCAAAGTGCTGGGATTATAGGAATGAACGACCACGTCCAGCTCTAGTTTGCCTATATTTAAAAAATAATATGTTTTCTTACTTTTAAATTTTATCCATCAATATATCTTGTATAAAATAGATT
>NW_016840144.1:0-3818 GCF_001698545.2 Rhinopithecus bieti
ATGTTGTTTACCAACAGGAGTGCAGAGGAGGGTCCCTTAGCACAGCCTATAATGGAGTGTGGAAAGGAGAAACCAAGAAATTCTCTGGAAAGAAATAGCATCAAAATTGAGGCTTAAAGATCTAATAGTTGCTATCTTTTAAAAGGAAGATATTGGTAGAAAAGAGAAAAAACTTTTTTATTTCTGTTGTCCTTTAACTGGTATTTATTATTAGCATGCCCTGGGAAATCTGTAACTACTGCTTCTTCAGAATTCATTACACCTGGTGAGTCCCATGGGCCGAGGCCCCATATAATTTCTATGCCTTTGCTTAATTAAGACACTGTGATGGACTGGGCAGACATTTCCTGGCAATTTATGATCAGCTGGAGGAGCCTAAGTCTTAAAGCAAAGCTGTGAAAATATGCAGTTATGTTTATATAAAAGTAGTGAAATAATAACCTTTTCATGTCTTGATCAGCCAAAAGTTGAAAAGGTACATTGTTGTGGTTGACAGGCTGCATTTATAGTTTTGTTATTTTCCTAATCACTAAAAGTTATTCACAAATAAACAGGAAGAGAGAGACACATACTCCGAGTTTGATACTTGCTCTTTTCATTAGGTATTTGGATTCAAGGTCGATGTGGAGAACTTCCCTAAGACACATTGCTGGCTAACACTGGGATTAGTTACTCAAAGAGCTTTGTAGTGTGACCATCACTAAGACTTATGGATGTCTTTATTTAATCAGATAGGTTTAGCAGAGTTCACCCTATAGACTGTGGAATGGATAGAATGAACCCAATGCTTGTCTTATACAATGTTTTGAATTTGTCAGTTCTAAGTGTAACACTTCGATCTTTCACATATATCACCATGTAGTACAGTGTTATTCACCTATCCAAGTTCGTAGAAGATTCCAGGCTCTGCACCAGGTGTTTTGCATCTATAACAGGGATAAAGTTTTAGAGGTATTTTCTCACTAAGTTTTCTTATGGTTGGACTGATTTCCTTCCTTGCACCCTGCTAGGGTCTGACTGTTGCTGTCTCCTAAGAATTTTTTATATTGAAATTTTAATTCCTAAGGTGATGGTATTGGAAGGTGAAGACTTAGGGAGCTGATTAGGTCATGGGTGCAGATCCACATGAATGGGATTAGTGCCCTTATAAGTCACTCAAGAGAAAGCCCTCACCTCTTCTGCCATGTGAGGACACAGTAAGAAGGCACCAACTATGAACCAGAAAACAGGCCCTCAGCAGACATGGAATTTGCTGGCGCCTTCATCTTGGACTTCTCAGACTTCAGAACGGTGAGGAATAAATTTTTGTTTTTTATAAGCTACCCATTCTATGGTGTTTTGCTGTAGTAGCTGGAATAAACTAAGATACAGCCAATTTCATCATTTGGGCTGAACTTTGAGACTGAAATCTTAAAGAAATGAGGACAAAATGATATAGGACAGTTGCATTCAGACAGGAACAGAAAAGCTTACCCTTTCCCATCCTGTCAGATAATGGAGGCAGAAAAAAAAAAAGTAGAACAAAAAGGTTCTTATTCCCACTGCCCCACATAAGAATCATACATCAAATGCAAAAATGTCTTTTAGGAACATAGAAGTAAGTACGGAGCAATACACAAATATCAGAGGAATAGATTATTTTCCAAGGCAGAATCTGCAGGCACCTAGAACAACTTGTGCCTTCAGTCAGGTGCCAGATCCATTGTGGCTCCAGAGCAATTCTGTGGGAAGACTGTAGAATGGGTTCAGGTGATGAGTCCACAATGTAGCTCTGTCTCTCCATTGTCTGCAGTTGTTATGACAGGGATTTAAGATTTCCCAAATGCTCCAGAAGGGATGTGGAAATGTTGAGAAAGGAGTAGGCAACTTGTCAGAGGCCTGGGGTCAGAGTGGATAGGATTAAGTGAGGGTGGACTTGAATACACACAAATGTCTCAAATGTCTGAAACCTTGGATTCCAGGAAGCCAAAGCTTCACTCCAAAAGGATAGGCAGAGCTAGGCAGAGCTCAGCAGTCCTCAGACAAGGAGAGGTCAACCAGTCTGTCCACAGCTGGGCATAGAGGGCATCTGAGAACTCCGCTTAATCTGAAATTTTTTCTCTCCACTATCACAAGGACAGAGTAAACCCCTCATACACCTTGGTGTCATTCCAGGGAAGTTCAGGGGTAGGAGAGAGAATCTGAAAGTCTGAAAAGCATCTAAAACATTCTGTTAACTAAATGACATGTCAATTACTAGATCAAACCAAGATCACATGACTGCCTCTACTATCAATGGGGGTGCAAGTTTACAAAGACTAATCTACATATAGAACACTAAAAGGCCCCTGTTTTTCCCGCATTTGATTCTAACATGAGTACATTTGCAGCCCCACTGCACGTGTGTCATTTCATTGAATTCTCAGAACAAACCTGCAAGGTAAGTATTGCTATTACTCCGATGAAAAAAACAGATCCAAAGAGGTCATATACTTTACTCCCAGTTTTACAGATGGACATGTAATGTGAAATTAGTTCCACATTTGCATATAGATCAGTCTGAATCTAAATATCATGTTCTTCCCATGATGACTCATGAGTTTCTTTGTTTTTTGAATGTGGAAACATATGACTCTTTGTGTATGAAGGAAGATAAATGTAATCGATGTTGGGTATGCAATGTGCCTTTTGTCTTCAGGGACTCTTATTGGGACCTATAAGGAGACAAAAAGGAAGGACAAGGGATCTGTCTAAAAAAATCTAGTAGGTCTAAAGGTTAGTGTGCCATAACAGAGAGATGGGTGCAGAGCCTCTGGAAGCAACAGGGTTAATGTTAGAGCTGAATGTTACATCTTTGGAGCTGTTTGTTGGAGAAATGAAGAAACATAAAAATAATGATTGTTCAGGAGGTAGCAAGTGGCATGTGGTGTTGTTTTAATTAGAAGAGGTGAGAGCAGAGCTGAACTATTCAATGAAACAGACATTTATTTAGCTCTCAATATATACATGACACAATGAGAGAATACAGTGATACCTAAACCACAACAGGGTACAATAGGATGTAATATTACACAAGACGGTGCACTGAAACTGATTTTTTTCTTCTTGTTTTAAAAGCAGCTTCTTTCTTGCTCTAATCTTTGTCAAACTAAAAGCAAAATCTGCACCTGTGTGGAGATATGGTGCAGAGCTCTCAGGAAGGACTGAGCCAGTTAATAAATTTGCAGCCCCTTTTCACCTTGTCACCATCTCGCTCTCTACGGCAGTATCTGTGGCCTCTATCACACATTTTGCTTCTCTGATTTTCTTTATACTCTTATCCAGTTCAGCTTTGTTTGTTGGCTCTTATACAACCTACACAAGTGGAATTCTCCTTGGACTCTTTCGTCTCAAACATAAATTGAAAAACCACAACTTTGGCAATGGCCTGTTGGACACATTTCAGTGCACTCACATCTCAACCAGCTGAGTCAAAGGGGCCAACTTGTTTTTACTGACAACCTAAAGACAAAGGCTCTTCAGGGCCATGAGAAAAGCTTACTTTGAAAGTGCAGTAAAGGGGATTTTAAAGAAGAAAACAAATGGCAATTGAATTTTTCTGTTTCCAGGAAACAAAAAATTAGAGTTTGTAGACTCTTAAAGTCAGAATGCTGGAAAAATAATTGGGCCTTTATTTGTTCCCTTTAGAGAAGAGAGAGAAAAAAAATCCCTTAATTCTCCTGGGAGAATTAACTGCAGATGGAAAGTAGGTTCTTAGGAATTTCTCATAAGGGAATAAAAGGCACATCCTGCCCACCCTGTCCCCAAACTAGATCAGCTGCTTCCTGGCCAGGAGCCCA
>NW_016840145.1:0-4985 GCF_001698545.2 Rhinopithecus bieti
TAGCCTACAAACCAAAAAAAGTCCTGGACCAGAAGGATTCACAGACGAATTCTACCAGAGGTACAAGGATGAGCTGGTACCATTCCTTCTGAAACTATTCCAATCAATAGAAAAAGAGGGAATCCTCCCTAACTCATTTTATGAGGCCAACATCATCCTGATACCAAAGCCTGGCAGAGACACAACAAAAAAAAGAGAATTTTAGAATAATATCCCTGACGTACATTGATGCAAAAATCCTCAATAAACTACTGGCAAACCGAATCCAGCAGCACATCAAAAAGCTTATCCACCACGATCAAGTGGGCTTCATCCCTGGGATGCAAGGCTGGTTCAACATATGCAAATCAATAAACAAAATCCAGCATATAAACAGAATCAAAGGCAAAAACCACATGATTATCTCAATAGATGCAGAAAAGGCCTTTGATAAAATTCAACAGCCCTTCATGCTAAAAACTCTTAATAAATTCGGTATTGACAGAACATATCTCAAAATAATACTATAAAGACACACGCACACGTATGTTTATTGCAGCACTATTCACAACTGCAAAGACTTGGAATCAACCCAAATGTCCACCATTGACAGACTGGATTAAGACAGTGTGGCACACATATACCACGGAATACTACACAGCCACAAAAAAGGATGAGTTTGTGTCCTTTGCAGGGACATGGATGCAGCTGGAAACCATCATTCTCAGCAAACTATTGCAAGAACAGAAAACCAAACACTGCATGTTCTCACTCATAGGTAGGAATTGAACAATGAGATCACTTGGACACAGGAAGGGGAACATCACACACCGGGGCCTATTGTGGGAAATGGGGAGTGGGGAGAGATAGCATTAGGAGATATACCTAATGTAAATGACAAGTTAATGTGTGCAGCACACCAACATGGCACATGTATACATATGTAACAAACCTGCATGTTGTGCACATGTACCCTAGAACTTAAAGTATAATAATAAAAAAAAAATGACAATAGAATATTCTCAGTTGGTAAAAATAATGAATTAATTCTATACACTGATTTTTAAACTGCTAAGACAGATTAACTCAAAGAAGCAAGGTACAGAATAGTGTTTATAAGATGCTACCATTTATATTGAAAGATGGAAAATATATATGAATTTGCATATGTACAATATATATCTGAAGGAACAGACAATGAAACTAAACATTACTGCCTAGGAGACAGATGATAACTGGATGGATGAGGGCCCAGGAGAGGGAGTCTTTTCATTGTACAGATGTTCCTTGACTTATGGCTTATAACCACATAAACTTACCCTAAGTTGAAAATACCACAAGTCAAAATGTATTTAACATTTCATTTAACATTGCTGGGCTCAAGCAATCCTCTGGCCTTGGCCTTCCAAAGTGTTGGGATTATAAAAATGAGCCATTGAGCCTGGCCAAAATTTACTATCTTAACCACTGAGCGTACAGTTCAGTAGTGTTAAGTATATTCACGTTGATTCACTATTATTTACATCATTGCTTAGCCTAGCCTACCTTAAATGTTCTCAGAGCATCTATATTAGCCTACAGTTGGGCAAAAATCACCCAATATAAAGCATAATTTTATAATAAAGTGTTGAATAGCTCATGTAATTAATTAAATACTATAATGGAAGGAGAAATCAAAATGGTTGAATGGATACTAGAAGTCCAGTTTTTACTGGATGTGTATCATTTTGCACCAGTGTAAAGTTGAAAATTCTAAAGTCAAACTACCATGTTTTGGGGACTATCTGTATACTTCCTCATACTTTTAAAATCATGTGAATTATGCCCCATTTATGGTAATAAAGGGTGAACGAATAATGTCCCTGAAGAACATGAAATAGCAACTCTGTAAAATGTGGGGTTTCCTCCTTTCATCTCATACTAAATAACAAAAAATAAATAAATCTGTATCTTAAGTGCTACATCTCAACTCAGAATCATACCCCCCTCCCAAAGGACCATGGAGACTAAGAATTTTGTCAAAGTGCTTGATTTGTTTGGTACATTAATTTTCAAGTGGCATTTTGAGTTCATCTTTGAATATTCTTTCCAAAATCATCATAAGCTGTACATATACTGCATAATGAGTAAATAGGTACTGTTTATGATTTAGATACATATTCACATACTGGTTTCTAACACGGGTTTCAATGATCCTCACTTCCTGATATTCATGCTATTGTGCAATTCCTTATCACATGGAATTACTGGCTGGCCTGTGAGAATAATCAATAGAACACTGCAGAAATAAAAGGCTGTAATAGACACTGCAGCTCCCACTTTGATGTCTCTAGAATCACTCATTCTGGGGCAAGTTGGCCTCTATGTCATAGGGACACTCAAGCAGCCCTGTGAAGAGGCCCACATGGGGAGGAACTGCCTCTTTCCTCTAAAAGCCAGAAACAACTTGCCTGGCCAGTCCTGAGTGAGCCACTTTGGAAGTGGGTTCTCCAACTGCAATCAGACTGCAACCTCATTAAAAACTCAAGTCAGAACTCAAGCCAAATAACTTCCCTATCCCCTCTGACAAAAATTGTGTGAGATACTGTTTTAAATCACTACATTTTGAGATAATTTGGCATGTAACAGTTTATTCCCAAATAATATTTTCCTTTTTTCAATCACAATCTCTATAACTTAAAACATAATGAAAGTTATCAGATTACATAAAAATAATTGGCAGCCTCAAGTTATGGAATCAGGTAGGTTTGGGGAACAGTGCTTTGAGGACAGCCTTCCAAAAAATGTCAGAAGCCATATTTTGTTTCTGGAACCCCTCATTCAGGCTCAAAAGTGAACTGCTGGCCAGGTGCGGTGGCTCACACCTGTAATCCCAGCACTTTGGGAGGCCAAGGCAGGCGGATCACCTGAGGTCAGGAGATAGAGACCAGCCTGGCCAACATGTCAAAACCCCGTCTCTATTTTAAAAATACAATAAAAATTAGCCGGGCATGGTGGCCCGCACCCGTAGTCCCAGCTACTTGGGAGGCTGACGCAGGAGAATCACTTGAACCCAGGAGGTGGAGGTTGCAGTGAGCTGAGATCACACCACTGCACTCCAGCCTGGGCAAAAGAGTGAGACTCTGTCTCAAAAAAAAAAAAACGAACTGCTAATTGGTGGTAATGCTGTATATAATAAGGAAGTCATTCAAACACATATTTCTTCCAAAATGTCAGAGACTAACTTTAAAGCAAGTACTGTACTATGTTCTATTTTTTCACAAGCCAGCAGGAGAAAAACCTCTCCAGAAAATTTTTAAACTGTTAAGCTTGTATGGAAAAGCCACTGTGCCAGCTGCATCATGCTGAACGTAAGCAAAAAGCATAATAAGTGCTCTGCAATAGCATTTGGGGTATATAAGAAAATTCTAGCTATCTAGAATATCTGATAACAATAACATATTCTAAAAGTTTTCAGGTAGCTGATAATTTATAGTAACTTTTCATAATATAATAGCACAATCAAAAGCAACTGAAAAATGTAGGGCTATTTACCTGTATAACTCAAAGGACTAAGATTGCAGTGTTTTTATGATTTTCTGATTACAGTCAGCTGTCACTTCCAAATGATGACTGCTTCTATACTGCTTCCTTTTTTTTTTTCTTTTTTTTTAACTGTAGAGAAGAAGGAAAGAAACCACTTGTTTGTGAAACAAAGGCTATGCATCCAAGATGGCTCTTTCCTTCCAATTTTTGAGGCTGTACCCCAGAACCTTAGATTAACAGGAATCTCACTCCAGCCTGGACTACAGAGCCCCGTCTCAAAAACAAAACCAAAACCCAGGAATCTGACCTCTTGGTGAGTAGTAAATGTGGTTACTGATGAACTTATCACCACTCAGGTTAAGTTTTTTTTTTTTTTTTTTGGAAACAGTTAACACCAAATGAAAGGGTCTATTTATCCAAGCTCTTCGTTTATGAACACAAAATAACAGCAAACTTGAGGCTCATAATATGGATATATGCCTATAAGTAAATACAGTAACTTTAAATACAAGATGTATTTTACAAAATAAGAGCAAGGAATTTATTTTCCAATCTGTTCATATGAAACTCCTTCCACAGGAGTAGAAGGTGTCATCTCAGAAGGAAAAAGTCTAGAAATGTCTTCGGCAGGATTAAAATACAAAAATATAGCTATATAAAACTTAAGTGACGAGAGAAAAAACTAAAGGAGATAGGAGATTATTTTAACTTTATTACCTCATCTACTCATGCAGGAGCTTTGCGAGATAAACATTATATTAACATTTCATCACTCCTGAATCAACAGTCATCACTTTGTCACATAACAGGTTCCCACTTGTTTTCAGATTTAGATTTTAGATTCAAATGTTTATCTTAAGGCTAACGTATCCTAATAAGATGTAACATCAGTAGCATTCAGAACATTTTTGAAAAAATAAAGACATATATCTGATTCAAGAATATTATCTTTCTACTATTTGTTAAAGTAACTCTTTTTTTTACTATATTTTTTAAGGTAACTGTAGTACACTTTTTAATTTACAATTAAGGCTTTGTTTCTCAATTACTGCACAGGTAAAATTCTAAGGAATTTTCAAGCACTGATTAACTTAGTATCTACAAAAATTTGGGCCACCAACTGGAGAGATGTGAGATGATTTTATTAGATCTGAGGGCAGAGCTAAGTGACACTGAATTAAACGAGAAGGGGCCAGGCATGGTGGCTCACGCCTATAATCACAGCATTTTGAGAGGCAGAGGCGAGCGTATCACCTGAGGTCAGGAGTTTCACACCAGCCTGACCAATATGGTGAAACCCTGTCCCTAGTAAAAATACAAAAATTAGTCCGGTGTGATGGTGGGTGCCTGTAATCCCAGCTAATCAGGAGGCTGAGGCAGGAGAATAGCTTGAATCCGGGAGGCAAAGGTTGCAGTGAGCTGAGATCACTCCACTGCACTTCAGCCTGGGTGACAGAGCGAGACTCCATTCCATTAAAAAA
>NW_016840146.1:0-1452 GCF_001698545.2 Rhinopithecus bieti
CCAAGGACCAGTAGGCTGGAGACCCTGCGAGAGTGCTGTGGAGGCAGCCAACCTCTGTCCTTCCTTTGGCCCTCTTCAGGGTTTTTGGCTACCGCTGGTGCAGAAAGTAAACGACAAAGGACACGTAATCATGGCCTCTGGGAAAGCACAGGAGGACTGGGATCACAGGGGTGCCGCCCCAGGACAAGGCGCTGGCCGGCCAGCTGACTTACACAAGGATTTGCCCCAGGACTGGGGGTCCTCCCGAGGCCCGGAGCTGCTGGTAGTGTTTACCACCTTGGGATGGCACATGGCAGCAGGCAGCCACAGGGCTGTGGCAGGAGGCTCCCTCACAAGAGACACTCAGCAACACACTCAAATCTGAGTCTGCTCAGGCTGACCTGGCTTTCACACAGGGGAGGGTGGCAGGAGGGAGGCTCAGGGAGGCCCGAGAAGGCCACCCCGTGCCACAGATACTCATAGCATCACACAGAGCCAAGACTCCAAGGGGACTTTCTCTGTCCCTACTCCAAAGTGGGGTCCCTTTTCAAGCAGCATGACCCAGGATGCTCCAGTTTCACACCTGCTGCTTGGGCCTATCTGATAACAGACTTCTGCATTCATTCTCAGGAGAAGGTCCCAGTTGCACAATAAATGGCATGAAGACCCAGGACCGGAGCCAGGAATGCTGGTCTGTCTCCCGTTCTGCTTTGCACATTTAGAGCCAGTGTAGAAGAGATCGTGGGCACTTTCGAGCCAGTGGTGGTGTGTACGTGTCTGTGTCTGATAATGCTTGAGCTCACACCCCTTTGGCAGTATGAGCTTACGTGTGTGTGCGTGCGCGTGCCCGCATGTGTTTGTGTATCCACAAACAAGTGTGTGTCCACTTGGGCATATTTAACTTGTGTGTTTGTGTCTGCGTGTGCATGTGTCTCTGTGTGCGCGTGTATTTCAGTTTGGGTGGCGGAATCTCTCATGATTGCGTGCATGTGTATCTGTGTCTGCCGTGTGTGGGTGCCTGCCTGTGTGACTGACAGTGGGCAAATGAACACGTGGCAGAGACACCTGCCTGCACACACTGAAATCCGGATCGATGTGTTCACATGGCTTGACTAGAACAAAAGGAGACGGGGGAAACTTGCCAAAGCTCCTAATGGCTCAGGATGGCACACTTAGAGCATCCACAAGGAGGATAGGGAATAACGGCGATACACGAGGAACTGGTGAAGGGTGGGTTCACCACGACATTTCACCGAAAAGTAACACGTGGGCAGCTTTTTGGTGCACCAGAGGGACTAAACTGGTGGCCTCCACCAGTGCTCCTTTGAGAACAAAACTGACGCTTCCTCTAGGCCTAGTGCTGCAGAGGGACATGCCAAATCACCAAAAAGCAAAAGAAGCAGTATCCTAGAACACTTGCCCGAACAGATCTGAATGTGAAGGGGAAAAAGGAAGCAGAAGCAGAAGCCAAAG
>NW_016840147.1:0-3365 GCF_001698545.2 Rhinopithecus bieti
AAGCCTGACATGGTGTGGCTGTGTGTCCCCACCCAAATCTCATGCTGAACTCTAACCCTGTGTTGGAGGTGGGCCCTGGTGGGAGGTGATTGACTCATGGGGGTGGTTTCTAATGGTTTAGCACAATCCCCCAAGTGCTGTCCTCATGATAGTTCTCCTGAGATCTGGTTGTTTGGAGGTGCATGGCACCTTCCCCTTCACTCTCTCTCCCCTTCCAGCCATGTGAAGACATGCCGTCCTCCCCTTCACCTTCCACTCTGATTGTAAGTTTCCCCAGATGTAGAAGCCTGTACAACCCACAGAACTGTATGCCAATTAAACCTTTTTTTCCTTATTACCCAGCCTCAGGTAGTTCTTTATAGCAGTGGAAGAACAGTACAGTCCTCAGGACCAGCAATGTTTTCCTTCTACCCAGCGGCCAACAAGGTCCCATACCCTAGCTGGTTTTCCAAAGCCTTTGCCAGAATGCTGAGGCTGTTTTGGGGATACTAACTTTCCCCATCTCTAGCAAACCAGATGGGGCATCCTATTTGCCTCTTACCACCTTTCTCAGAGAAACCCCACCTCTGAAACAGCCTCCACCAGGGCCTCCTTCAGCAGCAGCAAAGCTGAGTGTTCCTTGCACTTCCCTTCTTTTGAACAAGTAAACATCTTAAGCTTGTTTTTCCATCTTCCTCCATCTTGCCATCACATTGAAAAAAATATCTTATGCTTTCTATTTTCCTAACACACACACACACGGAAGAGAAGTGCCGTGAGGGCAGGGGCTCTTGTTTTCCCGGATCTGAGCCTGGCCCTCAAACACTAGCCGAATTTGTACTAACGATATCCAGAGGCAGAAATGCAAATATCCCCACGACTTCAAATACCCTAAGGATCTAACAGGCTGAGTGGCCCATGTAGTTATGGTTTGTGCTGGGCCATTCAACTGGTGTCCAAATCCCTGTCCAAGTGAGCTCTTTAATTTTGGGACTTTTCAGACAGCTGTTTTTTTGTTGTTGTTGTTGTTCTGTTTTGTTTTTATTAAAGGGACCTATTACAGTTACAATCAAGAGTAGCCTAGGCTGAGTGTGGTGGCTCATGCCTGTAATCCCAGCACTTTGGGAGGCCAAGGTGAGCAAACCACCTGAGGTCAGGAGTTCAAGACCAGCCTGGCCAACATGCTGAAACCCCGTCTCTACTAATACAAAAATGAACCAGCCATGGTGTCAGGCACTTATAATCCCAGCTGCTCAGGAGGCTGAGGCAGGAAAATGGCGTGAACGAGGAGGTGAGGCTGCAGAGAGCCAAGATCGTGCCACTGCATTCCAGGTTGGGCAGCACGGCAAGACTCTCTCAAATAAATAAATAAATAAATAAATAAATAAACCAATACTCCCGCTTAGTTCTTCATCAATGTCAGATATATCAGTTAAAATAAAATAATATGAAAGCATGTTTTAAATTTCAGTGTTGAATTTAACCATATCTTTTAAGAAAATATGAAGATAGAAGTTCCCCAAGGATAGGGGAGAAAAGCACAGTTAAGAAAATCTGAAAACCTCAGGAGAAAAACAAGTATGGGGTAAGACCTCAAGGCAAAACTTTTTCTTTGCACTTTGATTTCAAAAGAACAGAGGTGCCCAAAATATGAACTCTCCCATCTGCATTTTATATTCCTCTGTGTCCTTTGAAAGGCTGGAGATGGGATCCCAGGTCCCAAAGTGCCTGGCCATGGCTCACATCAGGCGGCATCTTTCACAGCCGTTTACTCCCCTGACTGTGCCTAGAGAGCTCTGTGGCCCAATTTACAACAACAAAGGTCCTAATTTACACACGTTCATCACTTTGAACAAAGTCTCAAGAAATGAGACAAATATTGACACTCCACAGAAGTACTCTCTTCCGAAAAGTCAAGTGTCAGGTTCCCATGAGCCAGGCAGCTTGCTTACAGAAAGCACTGGCTGACTTGCTGGTTTAATGTTAAATGCATTTAAAACGTTAAGTGATCAAACCCCCCTCCCAGTGGGTGTGCACGTTGAGCTGGCTGCAGTAGTGATGCACACTTACCATGTTCTTTCCTTTAGGTTTTGCTTCAAGCAGAGCACCCCACACCCAGGAAGAGGCCATAGGATGGCATCGAGGTCTAGGACGGTTCTAAGGAGAGCCACAGGCCGACTGCCTCATCTGCAAATAGTCACTCTCATTTCAGAGGAAACCACCGAACAGAGTTCATAACACGTGAATTTTAAAAATTCATATTTCTAATTTCATCCCATTAGAACTTTTGAAGGACAGATGTGCACCTGCTCCAAGTCAATGACAGGACACTCGGACAGTCCCTCACAGGTCCTCAGCCTCCGCCTCCCACCTCTAAAACGTCAGCTCAAGCCGATCACAGCACAGTGCGATTTTCTATAAATAATGTGCACGCCTGCATCTGAGCTGAGATGTGAATGTCTGGAATGTGCCTGCCAGGCCCGGGAGGAACTGCAGCAGCTGTGGGGACACAAACCACTAAGGAATCCCATTTGGAGGGAACTTAAGGCACCTAAAACTAGTTCCACTGGTTTTTCTTGGCAAGGCTTGACCAGGCAAACAACTGCATTCCTCTCACCCTGGATATCTGCGATTCCTTACCTCTCAATCATTATCACTGTTGCTAATTCATGATAATTGGGATGGGGACTTAGAGCAGTTACAGAATTTGCTACTCAATTACAATGGCACAGGTTCCTGAGAATGGAAGAACTGTTGCCCAGGAATAGAATTCAACAGGTCCTCCTCATGCCCCGGGAAACATGGCATTTCCACGCACCCCTGCTTTGGTCCCCCGGCCACCACCTTCCTGATCTTGGCCATCTGATGGCATCACTCCCCACAGCTGGAAACACCTGACCTCTTTTCACCCTCCCATCTGCCCTGCCTTCCTCCAGCCTGGGATATTCAGGGATGCCCACATAGAGGACCAGGAAACCAAGGTTATCCTAAACCAGTGCCTGCATTCGAAGTCCTCCATGGCAGGACAGTCATCAATGGCCAATACTCCCAGAACCTTCCACCTCAAAACGGGCACATATCTGGATTCAAGCTGACAACTCTGCATTCTCTTTGCCATGTACACACAGAGGCATGTCAGGTTCCACCTAAAGGTATCAGGTTCCACGCTGGTCAGGAGCCCAAACCTAGTCACTCTGCATGATCTCAATTCACCATCCACAGAGAAGCCTGCAGTTTTCCTCTGGTGCACGGTGTGGATGGTGGATGCATTTCCCCTGAAGACTCGGAGACAGGAGCCTGGCCAAGGAGGCCAGTCACCCCAGCCCCTGCAAGGCCCGGACGTGCCCCTCTGCTGTCTGCACACAGTACCCAAGTCTAGCAGTGCC
>NW_016840148.1:0-1451 GCF_001698545.2 Rhinopithecus bieti
CTAGAAATATAAGTGTAACTCTGTGAGATGAATTCACACATCACCAAGAAGTTTCTAAGAAAGCTTCTTTGTAGTTTTCCTCTGAGGATATTTCCTTTGTCACCGTAAGCTTCATTGCGCTTAGAAGTACCCCGTTGCCGATTTCCAGAAAACTTTGTTAGCAAACTCATCCCTGAAGAGAAAAGAGTAACTCTGTGAGTTGCATTCACACATGGCAATGCAGTTTCTCAGAAGGCTTCTTTCCAGTTTTGATCTGAGGATATTTCCTTTTTCAACATAGCACTCAATGAGCTCCCAAATATCACTTTGCAGAATCCACAACAACAGTGTTAGCAAACTGTTCCAGGAAGGGAACGGTGGAACACTGTGTGATGAAGTCACACATCAGAAAGCAATCTCTCAGAAACCTTGTCTCTAGTTATTATGTGAGGATATTTACTTTTTCACCATGGGCCTCTATGGGCTCCCAAATATCACATTGCAGAATTCACGACAACAATGTTAGCAAACTTTTCCAAAAACGGAGGGGTGGAAATCTGTGTGATGAAGGCACACATCAGGAAGCAATATCTCAGAAAGCTTCTCACTAGTTATTATGTGAGGACAATTCCTTTTTCACCAAGGGCACCTATGGGCTCCAAAATATCACTTTGCAGTTTCCACGAAAGAGTGTTATCAAACTGCTTCCTGAGGTCTAAGGTGTAACTCTGTGAGATGAATTCACAGATCAGAAAGAAGTTTCTCAGAAAGCTTCTTTCAAGTTTTGAACTGATGATATTTCCTTTGTTAGCGTAGGCCTAAATGTGATCCAAAGAAGCCCTTCTCAGTTTCCCGAAAGACAGTGTTAATGGACTGCTCCACGAAACATAAGTGTAACTCTGTGAGATGAATTCACACATCACCAAGAAGTTTCTAAGAATGCTTCTTTCTAGTTTTCATCTGAGGATATTTCCTTTGTCACCGTAAACTTCATTGAGCTAGGAAGTATCTAATTGCAGATTTCCAGAAAACTGTGTTAGCAAACGGATCACTGAAGAGAAACTTGAAAGTCTCTGAGTTGTATCCACACATGGCAATGCAGTTTCTCACAAGGCTTCTTTCCAGTTTTGATCTGAGGATATTTCTTTTTTCATCATAGCACTCAATGAGCTCCCAAATATCACTTTGCAGTATCCACAACAACAGTGTTAGCAAACTGTTCCAAGAAGCGAACGGTGGAACTCCGTGTGATGAAGTCACACATCAGAAAGCAATCTCTCAGAAAGCTTCTCTCTACTTATTATGTGAGGATATTTCCTTTTTCACCATGGGTCCCTATGGGCTCCGAAGTATCAGTTTGTAGATTCCACGAAAAGAGTTTTAGCAAACTGCTTCTGAGATCTAAGGTGTAACTCTGTGAGGTGTATTCGCAGATCAGAAAGAAGTTGCTCAGAAAGCTTCTTTCAAGTTTT
>NW_016840149.1:0-3434 GCF_001698545.2 Rhinopithecus bieti
CCGGGCGATGTGGCGGGCGCCTGTAGTCAGTCCCAGCTACGTGGGAGGCTGAGGCAGCAGAATGGCGTGAACCCAGGAGGCGGAGCTTGCAGTGAGCTGAGATCCGGCCACTGCACTCCAGCCTGGGCGACAGAGCGAGACTCCGTCTCAAAAAATAAAATAAAATAAAATAAAATAAGATGCTTATATGGCCAATAGGCACACTAAAAGATGTTCAACAACATTAATCAGTACAAATATGCAAATTAAATCCATCAAAGATTAACAGGAAACAACAGATCTCAAATCCCCTAAATGGAGAAACAATTAGTAACACAGATATTAGATAAAGATAAGTTACTTGAAGGATCAATCGATAAAAAGATACTTGGGTTTATTTCCAGGTTTGTGTTATCAAAAAGTGATGCATTCAACAGACCATTTGAGGTAACTGCTAATTAGGGACGGTACTTCCTTCTCTTTCATCTAATGGGAGAGTGAAATCGGATTAGAACTAGAGCTTTCCTAACGAGATCTTTTCTCTCTTCGTCAGGATCCCGACTCGGATTGAAAAAGCAGAGGATGGTCACTGCCTTCCAGGTCTGAGGCCGTCTCCCAGAAGCTTCACTCCTGGCTTCGCCCTGGTAGGGAAGTTTCTGGAGGTGTTTGAAAACCTGGAAACTTAAGTGGGACATGGAACGATATTTGTATTTGTGTCCCGGTTATAAAAACAGGCAGAAAAGACAAGTGTAGTGTGGGGGAATTAGCTCAGGTGGTAGAGCACTTGCTTAGCATGCATAGAGGTAGCAGGATCACCGCCTGCATTCTCCATCTTCTTTTAATCCCTAGTCTACCAATGGTGTCTGATAAATACTTTCAGCGGATTTACCGCTCTTTATTTAACTCAGTGTCATCCTGTTATGTACATCTTTTCTTTTCTTTTAAGGAAATGATACATAGCATTACATGGAAAAGCAAAAAAAAAAAAAAAAAAAAAAAAAAAAAAAGGAAGAGATTAGTCACAAATGAGTTTTGCAAATACAGGTTTTGGGGCTTCAGCTCGAAGTTAATAAAATGTATTTTCGTGGGGAAACCAAACCTTAGCCTTTTGGGTACAAAATATGAGAAACAGCCTAGAAATAGTGTCCGCGGGCAAGAGCAAGAGATTTGAATGTGCCAGTCTTTTGCTTTTAATCACATTGACAACACATGGTCAGGTAGAGGATGAAAACGTGTCTTCTATCAGATTATCTGAGAGTTGGCCAGGTATTTAGAAGAGAGACATGCAGGAGAGAGGTAAGGAGGGAGTATAAGTGAAGGTGGGAACTAGCATATTAACTCTAGTGGTTGGATATACTCACTAAGAAAAGTGACATTCAATCCTTCTATTCAACTCTCTGAAAGCTCGTTCTGACAAAATGTGCTCAAAATAAATTGGGACCTAGGTCTTCCTCTAATTTCCAACACAAACCACAGTGTAAAAAATAAATAAATAAATAAATAAATAAATAAATAAATAAAATGTATTTTTGAAATTGCAACACTATCCTCTATTTAAAGAAACTACATGAGGCTCTGTATTAACAACACACAGGTTGACTTTAGCTCAGCTGGCCAAAGCAGAGCTCAAAATGCTGAAGAGAGTGGTCTTTGTGTAGGTGACTCCAGGAAGCTCTTGTAGGTCCCTGGGACGTGCCCCTCTTTCCATCCTTCTTTCTTTCCCATCGCTCAGATCTCTCTCTGACAACATTTGACTTCTCAGCATTGCCCTTTGTCAATTGTAATAGAAAGACCATGTTATTGATTACATGTTTTTCTATCTTATTTCCTTATTCATAAATGAACTCAAAAATGAATGTCAGAAATAATGAACATGTTGTTGAATTTTTGTCCCATAGGAGCAGCCTCTTTCATTCTCAGGATGTGCCCTCCTAATAAACTGGGACCATGAAGGAGGGGCCTGAAGCTGCCCCAAACCACCTGCAGCTCCATGAAGGTCATGCCTCCACCCACTAATCACTCTGAAAGTAGCGCCCCTCCACTCTTCTCCAACCACATTTCCTTTTCAGGCAAAAACATTTCTATGGGTTTGTTAGACCCTAGCTTCTAATCCTTTCTTCAGTCTTTACTGATCTGAAGCCACGCTCTCCTTTGAGGCTTCTAAATTATCCGTATAGCCTTTCTCCATTCAGCAAATTTTCATCAGGCAAAATCCTACTTGATGCTACTTATACTCAGAGAAAAATGACTATGTTACTGTCTTAAATGAGAATTCTTCATAGGTGGAAAGCAGATTTGGAATCCACTACAACTCCAAGGCAGTGGAGCTAATGTAGCTTCCCCTGGGCTACAGGGGAAGTCTTCTTCGGTGGGCCTGGGAATTGAAGAACTAGACAGGCATAAGAAGGACAAGTGTGGTGCCCAATGCAGCAAGAGAAGTGGGGAGGAAGGTGACAGGGAAGGAGAATGGCAAGGGAAGCACCTAAACAGCAGCCACTGTATAGCCTGCATCTGTTTTTCCTTTTGCCTGAGAGATCCCTGAGCTCTGTGGTGACAAATTTCCATAATTTTTCATATAAAAAACGAAGATTATAAACTATTTCTAGGCATTTTACCTGCATTAATATTAGTATGTGTACAGCATCCAAAATAGGGCCTAGACGACAATTGCACAGTACTACTACTTGTTGTGGCAGTTTCTACGTGGATCATTGGCCTCATCCACTGTGCCTGGTGCTGAAGAAGTGCTTCAGGAATGACTCCACAGATTGAGATTAAAATTCTCAAGCTTTGTCTTTCTCAGCTCCTCCAAGGTTCTCCATCGCTTTCTGAGTCCTACAGGAGGAAAGTGCTGTCGAAGATGCGGCGCGCATGGCGTGAGGCTCTGGGGCTGGGAGAAGCTGCCCCACCACTTCCGGGCGGCCTTGCCTGCAAGGAGCAGGTGACGATCACAACTCTAGAGCAGGCTGCAAGAGCTGTGCCCGCAAGCCAGGCAGTTCCGGGTGGTGCTTCTCCGTCTGGAATGTATGTGCTCTCTACTTCCGAGAGATGAGGAAGGCGAAACTGGGAAGTGAGGAGAGAGATCTCCCTCATGACCTTCTTTGGAAATCCCTATTCTTCACACTGTCAGGCTCATAGAACTTTGCTCAAGGCAGTATCTGAGAAGCTCCGCCCTCAATCTTGTCCTACCAGGGGTTTGGCGGCCCAGAGTCCCGGCAGGCTCCTAATAACCAGGAAAATGGGTGGGGTGCGGCATTTCTTCAGTGGGGAATTAGCTCAGGCGGTAGAGCGCTCGCTTAGCATGCGAGAGGTAGCGGGATCGACGCCCGCATTCTCCAGCTTCTTGTCTGGTTTATGTCTCTTGGTCTGTATACTCCGTTCTTTCTCCTGCTGACGACGTCGGTGCTTCTTAGCTGGGAGAAGATCAGAAGAACCCGCCGCCTCCCTGGAGCCCG
>NW_016840150.1:0-3895 GCF_001698545.2 Rhinopithecus bieti
ATTGTCCACACATACCCTAGAACTTAAAGTATAATAAAAAATAAAAATAAAAATAAAAAACAGAGCTCAGTTTTAATCTTGCCCTGCTACATATTAGTAAACACTAAGGTTTAACTCCTCAGGCTTAGTTTCATTATCTATGAAACAAAATCTATCTACAAGACTATTATCTATATATATGGCCGTATCTATTTATCTGTATATGTAACCTATATACATTATTGCAAAGATTCAATAATGTATGGAAAGATCTGGAAAACAGATGCTGGAATTGCATGTGCAATAAATAGTAGTTATCACTGTCATTATTACATATTTTATTTCTGATTATGAATATCCCAGAATAAATTTTATGGAAATTAATAATCTCTTTCATAAGCCATCAACAATGACCACAGCCTAAAATAATCTTTCTCTTCTAAACTTCTACTATATCAATTGCTGGTATAATTCACTTGGCAAATAGTTACTATGCTTTCAACATTTCCTCTATTCCCATCTTTCAATGTCATTTACCTTTTTTATCCTGTCTATTTTTATATATTTTTTATCCACCTAATGTGAAAAGTTTTTGAGGCCATGAGCTATGGAGCCTTGAAACCAAAGGGACACAAACTGAAGTTCTTGCTTCACCACATACTACATAACTTTGAGAGTTAGTTAGCCTTTCTGATGCTCAGTTTCCCCATCTACTCAACGGTAATAGTGTTATTACCTAAAAGGAGCATTAGGTAATATAAGGCACCTAGCACAGAAAAGGCAATAGGAAAAGCAAGTGCAAGGACACTGATTTCCATTTCCCAAACTGCAGTGTATTAAGATGAGAAGACACTGGGGGAAAAACGAATGCGGCAGTTAAAGAGGAATACAATCCATTCTCATTAATAAAAACGGGGACCGAGCGCGGTGGCTCATGCCTGTAATCCCAGCACTTAGGGAGGCCAAGGCAGGTGGATCACGAGGTCAGGAGTTCAAGACCAGCTTAACCAACATGGTGAAATCCCATCTCTACTGAAAATACAAAAATTAGCTGGGCATGGTGGTGTGCACCTGTAATCCCAGTTACTCAGGGGGCTGAAGCAGAAGAATCTCTTGAACCCTGGAGGCAGAGGCTGCAGTGAGCCGAGATCGCACTACTGCACTATAGCCTGGGTGACAGAGCGAGACTGTCTCAAAAAAAAAAAAAAAAAAAAAAAAAAAAAAAAAAAAAAAAAAAAAAAAAAAAAAAAAAAAAAAAAAATGTGGGAAGACAGAAGGAAAACAAAGAAAATTTGTCAAGTCAATTAATTACCTGGTCATTTTGACATATGATACCAAATAACCTGACAAATACCCTGACAGGCACTCTGAATACTACACAAATTGTCCATATAAGACTGTACTGTGATGTGGGAGGCAAGACAAAGTAACTCCGTAAGCCCCTTGCATTTTAATCTACTGTAATTTAGTAGAAACAGCATGGGTTTGGGAATCAGACTGATGAAGTCCAAAGCTTTCAGTTATCAGCTAGCCACGTGACACTGCATCAGTCACAACTTAAACAAGAGCCTGTGTTCTCACTTGTAAAATGGAATTTATGTCATGCATCTAAGAGGGGTATACTGAGGTTGGGAAAAATATGGTCTGTAAATCTCCTGGCATAGAATCTGACACTTAGCAAGAACTCAACAAATCACAGATCATTATTATTAATAATTTTGTGACAATGACAAGTCACTTAATGTCTCTAGGACCCCTGATGTATAATTTGAGATTTAAAACCAGGCTGAAGGCCGGGCGTGGTGGCTCATGCCTGTAATCCTGGCACTTTGGGAGCCTGAGGAGGGTGGATCATTTGCGGTCAGGAGTTCCAGATCAGCCTGGCCAACATAGTGAAACCCTGCCTCTACTAAAAATACAAAAATGAGCCAGGCGTTGAGGCGGGCTCCTGTCATCCGAGCTACTCAGGAGGCTGGGGCAGGAGAATCACTCGACCCCAGGGAGTGGAAGCTGCAGTGAGCAGAGATCACACCACTTCATTCCAACCTGGGCAAAAGAGCAGTACTCCCATCTCAAAAACAACAACAACAACAACAACAACAACAACAAAACGAAACAGGCTGAAGATACACTAGGTACTTGATAAACATCAGTTTTTTGCCACACACAGTTATACCTCTGTGGTAGGCAGAATAATGGCTGCCCACAGACATCCATATACTAACCTCCAGAAGCTGTAAAAGTTAAGTCGCACAGCAAAGGGGAATTAGGGCTGCAGATGGAGCTAAGGCAGGTAACCACCCAGTCTTAAGACAGGGAGACTATCCAGGATTATCCAGGTGAGCAGGATGTCAGCACAAAGGACCTTACAAATGGAAAAGAAAGGTGGAACAGAGAGGAGCGGAGAGATAGCAGAGTGAAAACATTCAGCCTGGAGTTGCTGGCATGAAGTCAGAGGAAGGGGCCACAAGCTGAGGAATATGAGCAGCCTCCAGAGCTGGAAAGCTCGGGCACACTCTCCCCTGAGGCCTCCAGAAAGGAGCACAGCAGGGCCCATACCTTCACGTGAGTCCAGTGGGAGCCATGTGGACTTCTGAGCTCCAGGACCCTGCAGTCATAAAGCCACCAAATTTGTAAAAATTTGTTATGGTAGTCATAGAAAACCAATATACTCTCACTTCCTTTTCCATCTTATTTCAAATAGGTCTCAAAGAACATTTGAATCTGAAACTGGATAAAAGAAAAAGCATTTTTTTTTTTACACAGATACACCTCATCCTAAAATAAAATCTCTTAAGAATATCACTTCTTATTAGACTAAATTGAATGAGTGATCTTCTTAAGAGTACTTGATTTCAAGGCCTGGCCATAAAGAATTTAGAGAATATTAAACAATATAAACTGGCTCATTAACATTTTGGGCAATGGTGTTAAATAAGAGATAGCAAATACCATAGAAGTACCTGAGTTTAGGAGAATCAGTCAACTCAAATGAAGTCTGAATCCTTAGAAACTAAACAAGACATACTGCATATTCCACTGGCATCTGGTTCGATTCAGGCATACTGCATGTGTCAGGCTTCAAGGCAAAGTTTGTGATATGAAATCTCTTGTGAATATTAGGATTTGGTTTAATCAGAAGATATACTGCTTTCTTTAGGTAAATGTGATATGAGTTGGGGCCAACATTTTCTCTCCGAATAAGGAGTCCAAACCCAGATACTTGGGAGAGTTTATAAATTGTTTTTTTTTTTTTTTTTTTTTCAAACAGATGGCAAAACTTTTCCGGAAAGGGGTCTTCTACAGGTTACTAACACAGAAATTGACTTTAAAGTGAATTAAATGAACTATGAGATTGTGAACTATGAACTGACACATCACTAATTTCTGGTATGGTCTATGAGCAAAGGAACGGAAAAAATGTCAGTGATAGACTCAAGTCTCTAGAGGACAACAAGGATCCTGCTGTTCTCTCAAAACTGCCACATCAACAGCAGCAAGCAAGAATGGTGCCCATTCTCATGGACTCCTCTGACTCCTCTGGAAGATCAGACTGGGCCTGAGTCCTAGAAGGTGGAGCTTCCCAGCAGAAGGCAAGAAATAACTAATATCAGAGTAGAACTGAAGGAGATAGAGACACAAAAAACCCTCCAAAAAATCAATGAATCCAGGAGTTGGTTTTTTAAAAGATCAACAAAATTGACAGACCGCTAGCAAGACTAATAAAGAAGAAAACACACAAGAATCAAATAGACGCAATAAAAAAATGATAAAGGGGATATCACCACCGACCCCACAGAAATACAAACTACCATCAGAGAATACTATAAACACCTCTATGCAAATAAACTAGAAAATCTAGAAGAAATGGATAATTTCACACTTATACTCTCCCAAGACTAAACCAGGAAGAAGT
>NW_016840151.1:0-3872 GCF_001698545.2 Rhinopithecus bieti
ATGCTGGCTTAATTCTTGTCCCATAATCAGACACTATTACTCACCTCTGGTTCCAACACGGCAGGCTCCCGTGACGTCCGGAGGAATTTCTTCCACTTTCACTTTCGGCCGACTTTAGTGCCTTCTTCCTCACTTTTTCCCCCGTGTCCAGGTCCCTGTTCGGGCGCCAGGTGTCCCGACCTGCAGGACAGTCGAACGGACCCTGGAAGGGGGAGTGGGAATGGAGGAGACAAGAAAACACAAGAAATGGAGACAAGACAAATAGCCTGATCAAGTCTCGTTTATTGAATGTAGGGTCATGCCTTATATAGGCTGGCAGAGGAGGAGGTTGGGCCAGGGTGGTGACGGGAGGCTGGGTCTTCTCAAATTACAATCGCGCATGGGCCGTGGGTTTGTACTTTTCCCGGGCGTGGGATCGTGCCTGCGCCCTAGGCTGCATATCTTCCTGGGCGGGAAAATGTTTGCACACGCGCGGGAAAGCTTTGGGCGCGCGCGGGAACAGTTTGGGTGCGCGCGGGAAGGGTCCGCAATAAAGAACCCGGAAATGTGCCGTCTTGTCTCCACTTTGCGGAGATCAAGCAACAGAGGTCGGCTAATTCCGGACCTCATGGCTCCGGACACACGTGTGTGCATGTGTGTAACAACATGTTAATGTTTGTGATTTTAAAATTGAAGTCCCTTCAAGTATCAAGATAATATTTGTGGCTGGGTGTGGTGGCTCACGTCTGTAATCCCAGCACTTTGGAAGGCCAAATCAGAGGGCAGATCACAAGGTCAGGAGTTTGAGACCAGCCTGACCAACATGGTGAAACCCCATCTCTACTAAAAATACAAAAATTAGCCAGGCATGGCAGCACAAGCCTGTAATCACTGCTACTCGGGAGGCTGAGGCAGCAGAATCTCTTGAACCCGGGAAGCAGAGGTCACAGTGAACCGAGATCACACCACTACACTCTAGCCTGGGTGACAGAGCCTCCGTCTCAAAAAAAAAAAAAGATAATATTTGCTCCTGCACAATACACCATAGGACAAAAGTCTGTGTGGATATAAACACTGGAAAACTAGGAATTGTAGGGGATCAGCCATCCAAAGCATGGGCTGAGTTTTCAACAAGGGATGTGCACAAAATCACCCCAAAAAAGAGTCAACCCAGGGAAGTCAACTTTCCCAACAATGTTATTTCTCTTCTTTCTCTGCCCTCCATTTCACCTGGAAGAGTCACAGTTAAGAGTCATCAAGCAATGGAAGAAGTGAGGGAAAAATGGGAAAGCAATCCCACGGCTTCCACAGAGTCTGACTTCCATGTGCCACAGGCCTAGCTAAGAAAAGAAGAAAACTTCTTGTTCACTGAAGCATAAAGGGCTAATTAAAGATATTGGAAAAGAGTTGTAATTACTGAATTGAGTGTGTGTTCTGTAATTTGTGGTGCCCATAGGAATTTTGGTTAAACAAAAATAATCCATTAAAGTTATAGGATCTACTTAAGTTTCAAACAGAGAAACAGGAAAAAATTATTTTTATTTTTTATTTTATAAGTTAAAAGAGGCACTCCAGGAACAAATTCTTTTTAATTACACCCCATTATAATAAGCAAGGAAAACAAGCACAAGAAGAGATGTGGCCCAATAAAATATTTTCTCCAAAGCACTTGCAGATCAGAGTTGGTTTCTAGTGAACAGATGACACAAATTACATAAGGTGACAAGAATTCCCCTGCAGAAAATAGAATAATAAGTTCCTTTTTGATGGTCAATATCATTAAATGCATCAGAATAGTCCCAATTAAGAACCATTGTTATGAAGTCTTCATAGAGTAACTCAATATAAAGGAAGTTGCATTCTGGAAGATAACCTGGGCTCAGAAAAAATTTTAAAAAAAGAAAAATCGTGTTTTATTTTAGTTTGGTATCTAGTTAAGGTGGGAGACTCTGGCTGAAGTCAAAAGGTGATGCCATTTGTAACTGGCCACATGTGAACTAATGTACCTCTAATCTTAAAATCAAACTAGAAAACACAGTGAAGGCTCTAAGTCCTGACCCAGAGAAAGCTCAAACAACTATTGAATAAGCTTCTATGAGTGATGTGATTAATTTTTAATGTCAATGTTACATGGCAAGAGTACAGTATCAATAGTGTTGGCTCTATCAGCTCCTGTCTTGCTCACTTTGGAAGGAGATCTTAACCTCTTTGGACTAAATAACCCTGAATTTCTAGATTGTCATGGCTTAAAAAAGCTTCATACAAAATGATAAAAAAATTAAAAGAAAAAAGTAAAATGTAGATTTTCTAACAAGTTTTGTAAATGCAGACTACAGCTATTAGTTGAGTTAAAAAGAAAACAAAATACAAATGTGATTATTTCACAAGATACTGAAGCCTACCATAATAGCTACATAGAGAAACTAGTACCTCTTTAAGTGCTCATTACTCTTTTCCTAGTGTACTTCTAAAACTCTGTGTGTATATATATGTTCTTTTTGCTCTTCTAAAACTGTGTATATACATGTTCACACTATATACTATACTATATACTATATAGACTAGATACTATATATACTGTACAGTTTATACATTTATTTTAAAAACAAATACTTACTTTCTTTATCCAGTCTAACATTGATAGGCATTTGGATTGGTTCCAAGTCTTTGGTATTGTGAATAGTGCTGCAGTAAACATAAGTGTGCATGTGTCTTTATAGGAGAAGGATTTATAAATCCTTTGGGTGCAGATCCTGTAATGGGATTGCTGGGTCAAATGGTATTTCTAGCTCTAGATCCTTGAGGAATCGCCACACTGTCTTCCACAGTGGTTGAACTAATTTACACTCCCACCAACAGTGTGAAAGTGTTCCTATTTCTCCACATCCTCTCCAGCATCTGTTGTCTCCTGACTTTTTAAGTATTGCCGTTCTAACTGGTATGAAATGGTATCTCATAGTGTTTTTGATTTGCATTTCTCTAATCACCAGTGATGATGAGTATTTTTTCATGTGTCTGTTGGCTGCCTAAATGTCTTCTTTTGAAAAGTGTCTGTCCATATCCTTCACCCACTTTTTGATTTTTTTTCTTGTAAGTTTAAGTTTCTTATATATTCTGTATATTAGCCCTTTGTCAGATAAATAGATTGCAAAAATTTTCTCCCATTCTGTAGGTTGCCTGTTGACTTGATGATAGTTTCTTTTGCTGTGCAGAAGCTCTTTAGTTTACTTAGATCCTATTTGTCAATTTTGGCTTTTGTTGCAATTGCTTTTGGTGTTTTAGTCTTGAAGTCCTTTCCCATGCTTACGTCCTGAATGGTATTGCCTAGGTTTTCTTCTAGGATTTTTACAGTTTTAAATCTTACATTTAAATCTTTAAACCATCTTGAGTTAATTTTTGTATAAGATTTAAGGAAGGGGTCCAGTTTCAGTTTTCTGTTTATGGCTAGCCAGTTTTCCCAACACCATTTATTAAATAGGGAATCCTTTCCCCATGGCTTGTTTTTGTCAGGTTTATCAAAGATCAGATGGTTGCAGATGTGTGGTGTTATTTCTGAGGACTCTGTCCTGTTCCATTAGTCTATATATCTGTTTTGGTACCAGTACCATGCTGTTTTGGTTACTACCATGGAATACTATGCAGCCATAAAAAAGAATGAGTTCATGTCCTTTACAGGGACATGGATGAAGCTGGAAACCATCATTTTCAGCAAACTAACACGGGAACAGAAAACCAAACACCCCATGTTCTCACTCATAAGTGGGAGTTGAACAATGAGAATACCAGGGCACAGGGAGGGGAACATCACACATCAGGGCCTATCGGGGTTGGGGGGCTAGGGGAGGGATAGCATTAGGAGAATACAAATGTAGATGACAGGTTGATGGGTGCAG
>NW_016840152.1:0-525 GCF_001698545.2 Rhinopithecus bieti
GTTCACTCATGATTTGATTATCTGTTTACCTGTTATTGGTGTATAGGAATGTTTGTGATTTTTGCACTTTGATTTTGTATCCTGAGACTTTTCTGAAGTTGCATATCGGCTTAAGGAGATTTTGGGCTGAGATGATGGGTTTTCTAAATATACCATCATGTCATCTACAAACAGGAACAGTTTGACTTCCTCTTTTCCTAACTGAATACCCTTTATTTCTTTCTCTTGCCTGATTGCCCTGGCCAGAACTTCCAACACTATGTTGAGACAGGGCATCCCTGTCTTGTGCCAGTTTTCAAAGGGAATGCTTCCAGTTTTTGTCCCATTCAGAATGATATTGGCTATGGGTTTGTCATATATAGCTCTTATTATTTTGAGATACATTCCATCAATACCTAGTTTATTGAGAGTTTTAGCATGAAGGACTGTTGAATTTTGTTGAAGGCCTTTTCTGCATCTATTGAGATAATCATGTGGTTTTTGTCATTGGTTCTGTTTATGTGATGGATTACGTTTATTGATTTG
>NW_016840153.1:0-3605 GCF_001698545.2 Rhinopithecus bieti
AGCTACTTGTGAGGTTGAGGGAGGATCACCTGAGCCCAGGAGGTGGAGGCTGCAGTGAGCCGTGATTGTGCCACTGCACTCCAGCCTCGGTGACAGAGTAAGTCCTTGTCTCAGAAAGAAAAACAAAACAAAACTTAGTGAAGTGAAGATGGTATGATATAAGTCGAGAGAAGAATGGGGTATTTCATGATTAACTAAAACAGGATTATTTTGATTGCTTTTAGATATTATCAATAATTTGACAAATTTTTTCATTAAAAATTAGCTGAATAGTCTGGAATAGTCTGGAATTTATCCCTGGGGTACATTTCTCTTCTTCATGCCAAACACAAGGATGGTGATAGGACTTCTCCCATAAAAACAAGAATAATTTCTGCTGAAATGTTACAGAAAATTCTAAAGAAGACCTCTGACTCCTGAAAGAGATCCTGAAGGAAGCACTAAACATGGAAAGGAACAACAGGTACCAGCCATTGCAAAAACATGTCAAAATGTAAAGTCCATCGATGTTAGGAAGAAACTGCATCAACTAGCGAGCAAAATAACCAGTTAATATCATAATGACAGGATGAAGTTCACACATAACAATATTAACCTTAAATGTAAATGGACTAAATGGTCCAATTATCATAATAGAACACTCAGCTTTTTAAAAATTGAAACAAAACTACAAAAAAATTTCCATATTTAACAAAAGTTTAACTCAAAAACAGGTTATTGTTATATTGAGGACAGATAGATTAAGAAATATTTATACTAATATCTAACAGTAATATATCTTATAAAGAAAAAATCATAAATATAAATTAAGGAGGCTGTTCAGAGATTGACTGCCTAGATTCAAATCTCTGCCCAGCATCTTTCTTCTTTTTTTTGTTTTTTTTGAGGTGGAGTCTCCCTCTGTCGCTCAGGCTGGAGTGCAGTGGCGCTACTCGCTGCAACCTCCACCTTCCGGGTTCAAGCGATTCTCCTGCCTCAGCCTCCCGAGTAGCTGGGATTACAGGCACCCGCGCTCACTGTGCAACATTGGTTAATCTATTCAAACTGTGTATTCCTACTTTTCCTTCCTCTGTTAGATGGGAGTAGCATAATGTAATAGAGCTGCTATACGTATAGCACTTATTAAAATGCACATCATTTCATGTCTAATGAATGTTAGCTTTGGTAACTGTTATTAAGCATAAATTCATTCATATATCCAGCAAATATCTATCAAGGGAATACTATGTGTTGTGGCCCCTCTCATTCTACAACATTTTCTTAGTCTTTGCTGTTATTTTGCTCTTTACTAGTTTTGTGTTATTACTTCTATATCAGGTGCATGTTGCATGGCTTAGGAATGTTTCCTTTTGCCTTCAATTATCAGTTAACATATCACCTTCTCTATGAGAGATAGACCAAACTACATTTGACTTCTGTGCATCCATAAAATTTTATTTAAAAGAACTGTGCTATAATTCATTCTTTATATTTTTATCCTTTACTGTTGCTTAAGGAAAGCCATTGTATCTTCTCCAGCTTTTTATGCAGTGTCCTGAGAGAACAGTCTTGGGAGTATAGATCCACAGGAACCATCATTTGAATTGATGGCTGGATAAATGTGTACATTAGCTTGAGCTATTTGGCAACTTCAATCTGTTCACTTGAAATATAGGAAAGATGGAAGGTCTATTTCAAATTGTTTGGATTATCTTGTAAGTGTAACTGTCAAATGCTGAAGAGGAAATTATAATAATGAAGATCTCAGAGTTCATCATGGATCAGATATTCCTAATGATAAGCACTAGTTAATATCCAACATTAGGTAAGAACCATTATGCAAGAATCACAGTTCTATCGGGAAGGTTAATAATTTAACTGACAGAATATGATCCCCTATTTTAATAAGAAATTAAAATTTGCATGTGGTGTTTCTTCAGTTATAAATTCAGACAATTTCTAATGCTTTGCCGTGTCACAAAAGTACTTTATTTTATTTTTTTAGTTTTATTTTAACCAGTCCATGGCTTCTATGTTGGGTAAAAATATTTTAAAATTAATGAGTGTTTCTGTGTGTGGTTCATAAATAGAACTTTTCATATTTCCTCCTTTCTGTAGACATTGCCCACTGTGTACCTTTAGGCCTGAACTAGACATAAAAGCATATTTTATAGTCAAAATAATTACAATACTCTTGTCTTCCCTTTTTTAATTTTCGCTTTAATTTTCAATTGCCTTACAAATAGGTCAGATGATAAGTTTATCATTCAAATATTTCCTCTGAGACAATATTTTTCTCTCATATTAGTGTCACTTGCCTGTAGCCTTAGTGATCAGGGGCAGATTTAATTATTTATTTCTGACAGACCATGTGTGACACCATATTCTATTTCAATACAGTGCAAGGGCTGGTTCTTTCACGGCTACCTGATCTTTTCCTCTCTCCCAACTCCATGTTAAAAGAAAACAAAATGGGATATCAGGTCTGTTTTCTGATAAACACTGAATGATAATTGAAAGATGTTTGATGTTGAAACAGGTGGTGACAAATTTAGTAAACTAGGAGTGTATTTGTGAAAGAAACATTGAGAGAACAAGGAATATAGAATTGCCTTTGTAGCTTTTGCTCTGGACAGAAGGGGTACATCATGTGGCCCAGATTCCAGATGCTTTTTTTTTTTTTTTTTTTTTTTTTTTTTTTTTTTTTTTTTTTTTACCATTTCACATACCCTGCAGCTGCTACTTCTGTTGTGATTGCTACATCACCTCCTGTCATTGCCCAGCTGAAAGTGAAGAAATGTCTCTAACAAAATGAATGAAACAGCACTCACTGTGATTTACTTTGCTTTTATTCTTTAGTTGAAATAGCACAAATCACAGATCCCTCATTTTTTTTCTTTCCGTGTGTACCTCTCTTAGATCTCTTATTATATGAGACTGTAATTTGGTTCAGAAGCGTAAAAAGGAATTATACATTGAAAAGCAAGTACAACACATATTCAATTTGTCTTCTTCATAAATTTTTAAATATCAAAATTATTAGGTCAGATTTAGGACCAATTCTCGGAGAAAGTTCATGATTAAAAGGCTTTGTCTGTGCCTGGCCATGAGATAATGAAGCAGTCAACACACCTTTAGAATTTTATGAAGAAGGAGGAAAGAGGTTACTGATCTCTGCCTTCTATATTGCCAAACTGATGTGTACATGGAGTTTGGGTAATATAATACATATTCATGCTGACAGCTAATTTTCAGGCTAATGTAATTCAAAACAGAAAAGATAATGAACCCTAAAAAAATAGAGTTTGTAAATGGAAATGCTGACAGACTCTTAACTCTAATAGCTTTGGTATTGGGCACCAAAAGAAGAAAAAAAAGCTAATTTTAATGAAGATTTGAAAGTAGATGAGGCATTTATCTTAGGTAATTACCGTGATTCTCTACAACTAATATCTAAATGGAATTTAAACCATTTAAATGACCCAAGGGAAGGGACAATTGTAGGAATAATTCCTGCTCAGTGTGATTCCGTAAAGGTTATCGGTTTGGGTATATTTCAAGAGCATTTTCCCACATATATGGGCCACATTACAATTATAAACACACTATTCTTTTCTTTTTTTTTC
>NW_016840154.1:0-1731 GCF_001698545.2 Rhinopithecus bieti
TTATTGAGACGGAGTCTCGCTCTGTCACCCAGGCTGGAGTGCAGTGGCCGGTTCTCAGCTCACTGCAAGCTCCGCCTCCCGGGTTCACACCATTCTCCTGCCTCAGCCTCCCGAGTAGCTGGGACTACAGGCGCCTGCCACCTCGCCCGGCTAGTTTTTTGTATTTTTAGTAGAGACGGGGTTTCACCGTATTAGCCAGGATGGTCTCGATTTCCTGACCTCGTGATCCGCCCGTCTCGGCCTCCCAAAGTGCTGGGATTACAGGCTTGAGCCACCGCGCCCGGCCTAAGTCAGTCTTAAGTATTCTATCTAAGAAGACCTGGAGCCATATTTTGACTCTGTACTAAAATATGTTACTTTAGTATAACCATTACTGAATTCATCATACTTTCACAGTAAACAGTACTTTGAATAATAATACATCACACTTAATAATAGTGAACTGCATCCTCGATCCCGAAAACTACTTTTGATGTAGTTCACCCTGGACCCGTACAGGATCTCCATCCAGCCTTGCAGATTCTCCACATAGTGGAAACTGGCTATAACCCTACCTAGATCCTGAAAAGTGAAGGGAAAGCAATCTAAAATATGTAGCTTTGTAAACACTTTTATGTCCTGCATCTTAGGGGGAAAAATCAGTTAACGCATATTGAAAACAAGTTGTTCCGTAAGGTTTATTATGAAAAACAGTAGCCCTCCTACCCTGCCTTCACCCCACTTTCCTTGCCTCGCGATAGTCCTTCCAACTCCTGGCTGATTTGTTTGTATTTACCTCCATGTCTCAATATGAAGATGTTTTCATGCTATTCCTTGCTGGTTTTTTGTTTGTTTGCTTGTTTTAAGACGGTCTCACTCTCCCCCAGGTGGGAGTGCAATGGCACTATCATGGCTTACTGAAACCTCGACCTCCCCGGGCTCAGGTGATTCTCCCACCTCAGCCTCCTGAGTAGCTAGAAATACTGGTGTGCACCACCATGACCAGCTAATTTTTGTATTTTTTTGTAGAGACAGGGTTTTGCCATGTTGCCCAGGCTGGCCTTGAACTTGTGGGCTCAAGCGATCCGCTGGCCTCAGCCTGCTGGGATTATAGGTGTGAGCCACTGCACCAGGCCACCATTATCTTTTGATCCTCTCTTCCTCCTACCCACCATGAATATATTTCCTGTCACCCATCTCCCTGATATTGTAATCTGGTTAGATCATATTCAGTGTTAAATTATTAAGATGTGATTAAACTTTTGAAAAAATATGGCAGTGTCATAATAATCACAGCTGAGTCATATCATAGACTAGATTACTATGGAACTTTTCCCTAAAAGTAATCCTCTTGCATTTTTATTTGCTTAGTTTTCTATTTGTCACTAATTCAACCCCAGTCATATCTAAAGATCATGACACATCATGTATCAGTTATTATTCTTGACCCACCCCAATCTGGACTGGTTTCCCCCTGTGCTTGGTGTGTCGCTGTCACCCTGGGCACTCCCCACACTGCTCCTCTGTTGGATCTGTTTTCTGTGTAACCTTTTCTTTTATCACCTTATTTTGGGCGAGTACCTGCATGTCTAAAAATGTGCTCACACTTGATTTGATTGGGTATGAAATTCTATGTTGGAATCAGTATCCTTCAGAATTTTGAAGGTGTAGTTACTGTGTCATCTAGCATTGCTATAGAGAAGTCTGAAGTGATGTTGAGTCCAGATGCTTTCTATATGACTTTTTTTTTTC
>NW_016840155.1:0-1377 GCF_001698545.2 Rhinopithecus bieti
CAGTTTAGAAAACAATGCTGGACAAGTGAATAAAATAATCCAAGTGATGAAAATTTAGGCTTTTTAGATAAGGAGGATAAAAACAGGAAACAGAGAAATTCTGAGGATAGTGTCCCTATTTCCCCAAAATTGTTTGGGTTTCCTCTGATCTCCTGACTAAAATGTCTAAAAAATCTCAGAGAATTGAGAGAAGCATGTGAATATTTTGATTCTATGGAGCACTAGTTTTAGTTATCACTAGAATCAAAACGTGAAGTTTAGAAAAGTTAAAGATGTTAAATCACCCATATTTTATCTAAAAGCTATTAAATTCTATCATGTCCTTAGTTTTTATTTTCAATAATACATTTTAATTGTAGTTGCAAATATGTGCATAGGTTCGTTTTAAAGTGAAATTCTTGATTTAATTTTTTTCCCTAGGCAATGCTTCTTGTTGATTTGAATTTTTGAGAAAACATATTTCAACTCTAAGCTGTAAAATGATTTAATTACCAAATGACAAACTTATGTCTGTTTTCCTATTATGTAATATTTCATTTATTTCAGTCAGAGACTTACATGCTACGCAGATCCAGAGTGAGCTTCACTGTCTCCCCAATTTTAGATTATACACAATATGAAAATCCTGATCAATAATTTCTACACTGAAAGTACTATATTATCACTCTTTAATGTCAGCTGAACACTTTTTGTTATTGCGAGTGCTACACTAAACCATTTCTGATGTTAGTGTTATTGTAAATCATTTAGCTAGAAATAAAAATCAGAAAAAAAATAACAAATAATAAATGAGAAAGATTTAATAAAGAGATAACTTGATTTGGACATCATCTTTTATTTAAAAAAGACTCAGAAGGTACATGTTGTATGTTTCCATTTATTTGATATTCTTGCAAAACAAAACTATGGTTTTCGAAAAAGGATCAATAGTTGCCAGTATCTGGATATAGGGAAAGGACCTGACTAACAAGGAGCCACAGGGAATTTTGGAGAACAAGTCTACATTTTGATTGTGCTGTTAATTATGTGACTGTATGCATTTGTCAAAATTTGCTGGATTATATGCCAAAAAGAGTGAATTGCATGTGAATTAAACCTTAATTAAAAAATATAAAAGTGCTATAGTTTGCTTTAAAAATACAGTTCATCTGTAGCAGTTTTAAGAGTTTTGAAATTATAATTTTTCAACTTTTAAAAATAAAATTCATAACATAGTTCAAATTGGAAAGAATAGAACATTACCCCCCCATCCCGATATCCAGCTATTATCATTTTGGTATGTATGTTAGCTATCTAGCCACACACATTGCATTTTATTATTATGGTATTTATTTTATTCTAATTAGAGTTTCCATTAATTTTTTCATCGTCATCATT
>NW_016840156.1:0-1169 GCF_001698545.2 Rhinopithecus bieti
AAATAAAAATGCAGGTGGTTTTAAACCATTTACCTGGCTTTAGCTCCATTCATGTGATTTGCAAAGAAACTAGTACCTAGTAATGAGACATAGCAGCATCATAATGAAAATATCAACAAAATAATGTCATATGTTTATTTTTTAGTAGAAAAATACAAATTGTTACATGTTTTAGAAAACTTTCACTTAGGCCTCTAATATCCTATTAAATGCAGTGTGAAAACTCATTAAATTGAATGTTCTTGTTCAGTCAAGTAAGTTATTTTATGAAAAAGAAAGCCTTGTGTCAAAGACATATAAAACACTACATTGTGGGAAAATAATTAATAATAGATAGTTTAATATAATGTTCAAAAATAGTTACATTGAAATTGTACATCTTTTAATACTTATCACATTAAATCTCTGATTTAGCATTTCCTTGATAAATCTTCTCAAGATTTAGCTCCTTAAATGTAGCCCGTTCACTTCCCATATATAAAAATGACCAAACACATAAATAAATACACACACAAACACATTCAGGAAAATTAACATTATGCTACACACACACACACACAAAGTACACATGTATTTATTTATTACTTAATAAAAATAAGTACATAAATAAACAAGAACAACAACGTAAATAAAATCAAGCAACATTAATACCATTTAGTTTCACATACTACTTTCCAAACCAACCGTAGACTCTATGGTAATTTTATTCCACATTTCATTTTCGAATAATGCTTAAATTACATGAGTTTTTGTGAATCTCTAGGAAGAGAGACTATTTTAAATAAACCTCAATCAATCCTTGGAAATTAGCATAAGTGATTTAATTCATTTCTGTGTCTTTAAACTTGGAACAAATACTAGCAATTATATTAACATTTCTGCAGTGAAACACAGATTGTCACACTAAGTGACATAAATTAAGATTCTAAAGCGTCTCATGTTAATTCAGGTCAGGTCTTGCCACCAAATGAATTCAGATTAGGTCTCATTTTGCTGCCAAGTGAGTTGTGAAAGGTTCTTGGGTTTAAGTTTATTTGTTTCAGGTTTGCTTGGAATTGTAGATAAAGGATTTGGTGTTCAGATTCGTTTGGATTTTGGAATTGAGATAAAGAATTATAAAATCATCAATAATTTATCTAAAAGCTATTAAATATATCCTCACTAAATGG
>NW_016840157.1:0-974 GCF_001698545.2 Rhinopithecus bieti
CGGAATGCGTGCCCGCCCGGCCTGAGGGCCCCCCTGGCGGTGCCACCCGCCCCGCTCCTCCTCTGCTTGAGCCTGGAGCAGCTGGAATGGCTGCTCTGCAGTCACTAGGGATGGGGTAAGTATTCTTATCTCATGCATGCACACAAAAAAGGTAACTATTATGTGAAGTAATTTATATGTTAATTGACTTCATTTTGGTAATCATTTCAGAATGTGCATATATATAGAAACATCAGATTGTAAACCTTGAATATGTACAATATGTATTTCTCAAATATACCTCAGCAAAGCTGAAAAAAATTAACAGAATTGAAAGGATTAACACACAGTTCTATAACAGTAGCTGGACACTTCAATACCTCATTTAAATTAATGGATAGAAAAAAACAGACAGAAGCTTCATGAGAAATAGAAGACTTGAACAACAGTATAAACCATTTAGAGCTAATACACATGTATAGAACAGCCCACCCAACAACAGCAGAATATACATGCTTTTTAAGTGGATATGGAACTTTCTCTAGGATAGGCCATATCTTCATCCACAAAAATACGTCCTAATCATTTTATAAAGTTTTAAATCATACAAAATATAATTTACAACCACAGTGGAGGAAACAACAGATAAATAAAAAAATGAAAACTGAAAAATTCATAAATATGTAGAAATTAAACAATACACTCTTAAACTACCAGTGAAAGAATAAATCACAAGTGAAATTATAAAATATCTTGAGACAAAATAAAAACAAAACATACCAAAACTTAATGAATACAGCGAAAGTAGAGTTTGAAAGAAAATGTGTAGATATAAACAACTACATTTAAAAAAAATTCAATAACCTCACTCTGTACCTAAAGGCAGTATAAAAACTGGAGAAAACCAAATCTGAAAGTAGCAGAAGTAAAGAAATAATAAAGGTAAGAGCACTGGCCAGACCCAATTCTGAGATACCAACAATGAAAGCACTGAG
>NW_016840158.1:0-968 GCF_001698545.2 Rhinopithecus bieti
GCCGATGCCTGGACTGTGCCAGCAGATGAGTCTGATTTGACGTCACGGTGGTGATGTGCTTAACACGGCCAGCTGAACTGAGGGGTGGCCACCTGTGCACTCACCACGTGCAGCCGCTATTCTTGTGATGGAGTTGCATGGGGTGCGGCTTGTCCACATGGGCTACTTAAAGTACCGGGAACCCAACCGCGGGTGGGTGCCTCCCGACATGGGAGCTGTCTTTTTTATCCAGGGCCCTCTGGCACTGCAGACTCTAAGTCCATGGGGAGGCACCGGAGTGCTCTGCTGGGCCATGGAGGTCCCCGAGCAGGTGGTCACTCATTGCTTGTGGAGTGGTCCATGGCCTGAGTTTATTCCCCAGGTCTGTGTGGGTGAGGTTAATCAGTTCACAGCTGGGCACCTACCCCTTACACAGGTGACACTAGTTAAAGTGGAATCTATATTAGCTCGCACGGGAGTGCGTGAGGAGCTGGGAAGGTGGGGAGGTTTGGCCCTAGCGCTGGAGCCTGGGCTCCTGACATTCTGCATCTTCCTGTTGGGGTGCCGTCAGGGCCGCTGTGGGTCCTGAAGACAGTAGGTGCCATATGGACCAGGGGATGCAGAAGCCTCTAGAGGCTGTGGGAGGCAAGGAGACAGTCGCTTCCACAGAGCCAGCCCTGCCGACAACTCGACGTTAGTTGGTGGGACCTGTTTTTGACTCCAGCTTCCAGAAATGTGAGAAAATAAGTGTTTAGGGCGCTAAATTTGGGGTGATTTAGTGGAGAAATAGAAAACTAGCCCACAAAGGTGCACGCATTAAAATGTGCTCTGTCCAGGTGTTCACAGTGGCGTGAGGGGGATGGCATTAGGGTTCTGGGAACTGTGCAGTTTTACTGAAGGAAGGGGGCTCGCCACACCTTTCCTCATGTAACTGAAGGTATGTATGCCTGCCACACCGCCCAGGAGACAGGGACTTAGAATTCTGACTT
>NW_016840159.1:0-3271 GCF_001698545.2 Rhinopithecus bieti
TATCTGTTCTTTTGAGGTCTTCTCTGCATCGATTACTCTAGTTATCCATTCATCCATTCTTTTTTTCAAGGTTTTTAGTTTCTTTGAGCTGGTTACGTAGTTCCTCCTTTAGCTCTGAGAAGTTTGATCGACTGAAGCCTTCTCCTCTCAACTCGTCAAAGTCATTCTCCGTTCAGCTTTGATCTGTTGCTGGCAGTGAGCTGCATTCCTTTGGTGAGGGAGATGCGCTCTGATTTTTTGAATTTCCAGCTTTTCTGCCCTGCTTTTTCCCCATCTTTGTGGTTTTATCTGCCTTTGGTCTTTGATGCTGGTGACGTACTGATGGGGTTTTGGTGTGGGTGTCCTTTCTGTTTGTTAGTTTTCCTTCTAACAGTCAGGACCCTCAGCTGTAGGTCTGTTGGATATTACTTGAGGTCCAATCCAGAACCTGGTTGCCTGGGTATCAGCAGCAGAGGCTGCAGAAGATAGAATATTGCTGAACACCGAGTGCTGCTGTCTGATTCTTACTCTGGAAGCTTTGTCCCTTTGCGCTTCCCAGGTGAGGCGATGCCTTGCCCTGCTTCAGCTCTCACTGATCGGGCTGCACCAGCTGACCAGCACCTATTGTCTGGCACTCCCCAGTGAGATGAACCTGGTACCTCAGTTGAAAATGCAGAAATCACCCATCTTCTGTGTCACTCACGCTGGGAGCTGGAGGCTGGAGCTGATCCTATTCGGCCATCTTGGGCGCGCCCCTCAAGAGATAGCTATTTTAAAGAAAAACTTCAGAATGTCTGGAAATAAAAGATACATTTAGGAAATTACAAAATGCAGTGTAAATAATTAACAAGAAACTAGACCAAGTAGAAGAAGGAATTTCAGAGCCCAAGGACAAGGCATTCAAATTAACCCAATGAGACAAAAGTAAAGAATAAAGAATCAAAAGAAATGTGCAAAGCCCTCCAAGAAATATGGGATTATGTCAAATGACCAAGCCTAAGAATAATTTATGTTCCTAAGGGGAAAAAGAAAGCAAAAAAGTTTGGAAATTTTATTTAAGGGAATAATTGAAGAAAAGTTTCCTGGCCTGGCTAGAAACTTAGGTGTCAAATATAAGCAGCTCAAAGAACTCCCAGGATATTCATTGCAAAAAGGATACCACTAAAGCACATAATCATCACTCTACCTAAAGCCAATATGGAAAATTAAAAAAGTATTCAAAGAAAAGTGTGGCAAAAGCATTAGGAAACCTATCTATAAAGGAAAACCTGGTAAACTAACAGCAGACTTCACAGTGGAAACCCAACAAGCCAGAAGGGATTCAGGTCATATCTTTAGTCTCCTTACACAGAATAAATGGTCATCCAAGAATTTTGTATCCAGCAAAACTAAGTTTCATAAATGAAGGAGAAATAAAGTTATTTTCAGACAAACAAGTGCTGAGAGAATTTGTCACTACAAGACCAGCCCTACAAGAAATACTAAAAGGAGTTCTAAATCTTGAAATAACAGTTCAATATGCACCAGAATAGACCTCTTGAAAGACTCTTGGAACTCACAAGACCTATAAAAAATAACACAACAAAGAAAATAAAGTATCTAGTGTATTAATCCATTGTCACACTGCTATAAAGAACTACCTGAGACTGGATAATTTATGAAGAAAAGAAGTTTAATTTACTCATAGTTCCACAGGCTCCCCAGGAATCATGGCTGGGAGGCCTCAGGAAATTTATAATCACGGCAGTAAGTGAAGGGGAAGCAGGCATGTGTTACCATGGTAAATCAGGAGAGAGAATGAAGGGGGAAGTGCCACATACTTTTCAACAACTAGATTGCCTAAACTCACTATCACAAGAACAGCAAGTGGAAATGCACCTCCATGATCCAATCGCCTCCCACGAGGTCCCTCCCCCAACACTGGGAATTACAATTCAACATGAGATTTGAATGGGGGCACAGAGCCTAACCATATAACTAGGTAACAATTAACATGATGCCTGGAATAGTGCCTCATATTTCAATGTTAACATTGAACATAAATGACCTAAATGCTCTTCTTAAAAGATAGAAATTAGCAGAATGGATAAAAAATTACAAACCAAGTATCTACTATCTTCAAGACATTCATCTAACATGTAAGGATTCATAAAAACTCAAAGTAAAGGGGTTGGAAGAGATATTTTATGGAAATGGAAACCAAAAGTAAGCAGGAGTAGTGAGAAGAATTGGTACCAATCCAAAAGACTGAGAAAGAGGAAATTCTCCCTAATTAACTGAAGCCAGCATCACTCTGATGCCCAAACCAGAAGACATAACCAACAGAGAAAATAAAGACCAATATGCTCAATGAACATAGATGGGAAAATACACCTGATGAAAATAGATGGAAAAATCCTCAACAAAATACTAGGTAGATGAATCCACCAGCACATCAGAAAGGTAATACACTATGATCAAGTGTGTTTCATCTTAGCGATGCAGGGATGGTTTCACATATGCAAGTCAATAAATGTGATATACCACATAAACAGAATTAAAAACAAAAACTATATGATTATTTCAATAGATACATGAAAAGCATTTGAAAACATCCAGCATCCCTTTATAATAAAAGCCCTCCCCACACTAGGCATAGAAAGGACATATCTCAAAATAATAAAAGCTATATATGACAAACCCACAGCCAACATCATACTGAATGGGGAAAAGTTGAAAACATTCCCCCTGAGAACTGAAACTAGGCAAGGCCACCCACTTTAAACCCTTCTATTCAACATAGTACTGGAAGTCCCAGCCAAAGCATTCAGGCAAGTGAAAGAAATAAATGGCATCCAAATTGGAAAAAAAGAAAGTCAAACTACCACTGTTCACCAATGATGTAATTTTATTCCTAGAAAACCCCAGAATCCTCCAAAAGACTACTAGATTTGATATATGAATTCAGTAAAGTCTCAGGTTACAAAATCAATGTACACACACCAGTAGCACTGCTATACACCAACAATGACCAAGATGAGAATCAAATCAAGAACTCAATCCCTTTTACAATAGCTGCAAAAAAATTAAAATACCTTGGAATATACTTAACCAAGGAGGTGAAAGATCTGTACATGGAAAACTATTAAACACTGCTGAAATAAATTACAGATGACAGAAACACGTGAAAACACATCCCAGACTCATGGATTGGAAGAATTAATATCATGAAAATGACCACACTGCTCAAAGCATTCTAACAATTCAACACAATTCCTATAAAATATTAACATTGTGGGGAAAAGAGAGGTCA